>NW_026962514.1:0-257500 GCF_032445375.1 Bacillus rossius redtenbacheri | reverse complement strand
CACACACAGACACACACAGACACACACACACACAGACTGACTGACACACAGACAGACTGACACACAGACAGACTGACACACAGACAGACACAATGACAGACACAATGACAGACACACTGACAGACACACTGACAGACACACTGACAGACACACTGACAGACACACTGACAGACACACTGACAGACACACTGACAGACACACTGACAGACACACTGACAGACACACTGACAGACACACTGACAGACACACTGACAGAATGACAGACACATTGACAGAATGACAGACACACTGACAGACTGACAGACACATTGACAGAATGACAGACACACTGACAGACCTACTTACACACTGACAGACCTACTTACACACTGACTTACCTACTGACACACTGACTTACCTACTGACACACTGACAGCCACACTGACACACTGACAGACACACTGACACACTGACACACTGACAGACACACTGACACACTGACAGACACACTGACACACTGAGAGTTACACTGACAGACACATTGACAGAATGACAGACACACTGACACACTGAGACAGACTGACAGACACACTGACAGACACACTGATAGACACACTGATAGACAGACTGACGGACACTCTGAGAGACTGACAGACACAATGACAGACTGACAGACACAATGACAGACTGACAGACACAATGACAGACTGACAGACACACTGACAGACAGACAGACACACTGACAGACAGACAGACTGACTGACAGACAGACAGACTGACAGACAGACTGACAAACTTCCAGACACACTGACAGACTGACAGACTGAAAGACACTGAGACACACTGACAGACACACTGACAGACACACTGACAGACACACTGACAGACACACTGACACACTGACAGAATGACAGTCACATTGACAGAATGACAGACACACTGACAGAATGACAGACACACTGACAGAATGACAGACACACTGACAGAATGACAGACACACTTTACAGACTGACAGACACACTGACACACTGACAGTTACACTGACAGACACATTGACAGAATGACTGACACACTGAGACAGACTGACAGACACACTGACAGACACTCTGACAGACACACTGATAGACAGACTGACGGACACTCTGAGAGACTGACAGACACAATGACAGACTGACAGACACAATGACAGACTGACAGACACACTGACAGACAGACGGATACACTGACAGACACACTGACTGACTCAGACAGACTGACACACAGATGACAGACACACTGACAAGTCACTGGCAGACACACTGGCAGACACACTGACAAACACACTGACAGACTGACACACTGACAGACTGACACACAGACAGACTGACACACAGACAGACTGACACACAGACAGACTGACACACAGACAGACTGACACACAGACAGACTGACACACAGACACACAGAAAGACTGACACACAGACTGACACACAGACTGACACACAGACTGACACACAGACTGACACACAGACTGACACACAGACTGACACACAGACTGACACACAGACAGACACACAGACAGACACAGACAGACACACAGACTGACACAGACAGACTGACAACCTGACACACACAGACTGACAAACACAGCCAGACACAAAGTCTGACACACAAACATCAAGACACACAGACTGAGACAGACACACTGACAGACTGACACACTGGCACACTGACAGACTGACACTGACAGACAGACAGACACACTGACAGACAGACACACTGACAGACTGAGAGACACACTGGCAGACCGACAGACAGACACCTTGACCGACTGGCAGACACAATGACAGACTGGCAGACACAATGACAGACTGGCAGACACAATGACAGACTGGCAGACACACTGACAGACACACTGACTGACTCAGACAGACTGACACACAGATGACAGACACACTGACAAGTCACTGGCAGACACACTGGCAGACACACTGACAAACACACTGACAGACTGACACACTGACAGACTGACTCAGACAGACTGACACACAGATGACAGACACACTGACAAGTCACTGGCAGACACACTGGCAGACACACTGGCAGACACACTGGCAGACACACTGACAGACTGACACACTGACAGACTGACACACTGACAGACTGACACACAGACAGACTGACACACAGACAGACTGACACACAGACAGACTGACACACAGACAGACTGACACACAGACAGACTGACACACAGACTGACACACAGACTGACACACAGACTGACACACAGACTGACACACTGACAGACACACTGACAGACACACTGACAGACACACTGACAGACACACTGACAGACACACTGACAGACACACTGACAGACACACTGACAGACACACTGACAGACACACTGACAGACACACTGACAGACACACTGACACACTGACAGAATGACAGACACATTGACAGAATGACAGACACACTGACAGAATGACAGACACACTGACAGAATGACAGACACACTGACAGAATGACAGACACACTGACAGAATGACAGACACACTGACAGACTGACAGACACACTGACAGACACACTGACAGACACACTGACAGACACACTGACAGACACACTGACAGACACACTGACAGACACACTGACAGACACACTGACACACTGACAGTTACACTGACACACTGACAGACACATTGACAGAATGACTGACACACTGAGACAGACTGACAGACACACTGACAGACACACTGATAGACAGACTGACGGACACACTGATAGACAGACTGACGGACACTCTGAGAGACTGACAGACACAATGACAGACTGACAGACACACTGACAGACTGACAGACACACTGACAGACAGACGGATACACTGACAGACACACTGACTGACTCAGACAGACTGACACACAGATGACAGACACACTGACAAGTCACTGGCAGACACACTGGCAGACACACTGACAAACACACTGACAGACTGACACACAGACACACAGACAGACTAACACTGACACACAGAAAGATTGACGGACACACTGACAGACTGACAGACAGACTGACAGACTGACACACAGAACATTGACGGACACACTGACAGACTCACTGACAGACTGACAGACACACTGACAGACTGACTGACAGACTGACACACTGACAGACTGACAGACAGACTGACACACTGACACACTGACAGACAGACTGACACACTGACAGACTGACAGACAGACTGACAGACTGACAGACACACTAAGAGACTGACAGGCATCACTGAGAGAATGACAGACACTCTGAGAGACTGACAGACACACAGACAGACTGACAGACACACTGACAGACTGACAGACACACTGACAGACAGACGGATACACTGACAGACACACTGACTGACTCAGACAGACTGACACACAGATGACAGACACACTGACAAGTCACTGGCAGACACACTGGCAGACACACTGACAAACACACTGACAGACTGACACACAGACACACTGACAGACACACAGACAGACTAACACTGACACACAGAAAGATTGACGGACACACTGACAGACTGACAGACAGACTGACAGACTGACACACAGAACATTGACGGACACACTGACAGACTCACTGACAGACTGACAGACACACTGACAGACTGACAGACTGACTGACAGACTGACACACTGACAGACTGACAGACAGACTGACACACTGACACACTGACAGACAGACTGACACACTGACAACCTGACAGACAGACTGACAGACTGACAGACTGACAGACACACTGACAGAATGACAGACACACTAAGAGACTGACAGGCATCACTGAGAGAATGACAGACACACTGAGAGACTGACAGACACACAGACAGACTAACACTGACACACAGAAAGATTGACGGACACACTGACAGACTGACAGACAGACTGACAGACACACTGACACACTGACAGACCGACTGACAGACTGACAGACACACTGACAGACTGAGACAGACTGACAGACTGACAGACACATTGACAGACTGACAGAATGACAGACACACTGACACACTGACAGACCTACTGACAGAATGACAGACACACTGACACACTGACAGACCTACTGACACACTGACTTACCTACTGACACACTGACAGCCACACTGACACACTGACAGACACACTGACAGTTACACTGACACACTGACAGACACATTGACAGAATGACAGACACACTGACACACTGAGACAGACTGACAATGACAGACACACTGACACACTGAGACAGACTGACAGACACACTGACAGACACACTGACAGACACACTGATAGACAGACTGATAGACAGACTGACAGACACACTGATAGACAGACTGATGGACACACTGATAGACAGACAGACAATGACAGACTGACAGACACACTGACAGACTTACTCACTGGCAGACAATAACAGACTGACAGGTTCACTGACAGACACACTAACAGACACACTGACAGACACACTGACAGACACACTGACAGACACACTGACAGACACACAGCCAGACACAAAGTCTGACACACAAACATCAAGACACACAGACTGACAGACACACTGACAGACTGAGACAGACACACTGACAGACTGACACACTGGCACACTGACAGACTGACAGACTGACAGACAGACACACTGACAGACTGACAGACAGACACACTGACAGACTGAGAGACACACTGGCAGACCGACAGACACACTGACAGACTGAGAGACACACTGGCAGACCGACAGACAGACACCTTGACAGACTGGCAGACACAATGACAGACTGGCAGACACAATGACAGACTGGCAGACACAATGACAGACTGGCAGACACAATGACAGACTGGCAGACACACTGACAGACTTACTCACTGGCAGACACAATAACAGACTGACAGGTTCACTGACAGACACACTGACAGACACACTGACAGACACACTGACAGACACACTGACAGACACACTGACAGACACACTGACAGACACACTGACAGACACACTGACAGACACACTGACAGACACACTGACAGACACACTGACAGACACACTGACAGACACACTGACAGACACACTGACAGACACACTGACAGACACACTGACAGACACACTGACAGACACACTGACAGACACACTGACAGACACACTGACAGACACACTGACAGACACACTGACAGACACACTGACAGACACACTGACAGACACACTGACAGACACACTGACAGACACACTGACAGACACACTGACAGACACACTGACAGACACACTGACACAATGACAGACTGACAGACACAATGACAGACTGACAGACACAATGACAGACTTCCAGACACACTGACAGACTGACAGACACACTGACAGACTGACAGACACTGAGACACACTGACCGACACACTGACAGACACACTGACAGACACACAGCCACACACATATTCTGACTGAGACACCCTGACAGACACACAGACTGACTGACAGACTGACTGACAGACTGACTGACAGACACACAGACAGACTGACAGACACACAGACTGACTGACAGACTGACTGACAGACACACAGACAGACTGACAGACACACAGACTGACTGACAGACTGACTGACAGACACACAGACAGACTGACAGACACACAGACTGACTGACAGACTGACTGACAGACTGACTGACAGTCACACTGACTGACAGACTGACTGACAGTCACACTGACTGACAGACTGACTGACTGACAAACACACACAGACTTAAACACAGACAGACTC
Organism: Bacillus rossius redtenbacheri; assembly: GCF_032445375.1. NCBI lineage: Eukaryota > Metazoa > Arthropoda > Insecta > Phasmatodea > Bacillidae > Bacillus > Bacillus rossius. The sequence continues at coordinate 251,774 of NW_026962514.1, read as the reverse complement.
AAACTCAGACAGATACAAACACAGACAGATACAAACACAGACAGACTCAAACACAGACAGACTCAAACACAGACAGACTCAAACACAGACAGACACAAACACAGACAGACACACAGACAGACTGACTCACAGACAGACTGACACACAGACAGACTGACACACAGACAGACTGACACACAGACAGACTGACACACAGAGAGACTGACACACAGAGAGACTGACACACAGAGAGACTGACACACAGAGAGACTGACACACAGAGAGACTGACACACAGACAGACTGACACACAGACAGACTGACACACAGACAGACTGACACACAGACAGACTGACACACAGAGAGACTGACACACAGAGAGACTGACACACAGACAGACACACAGACAGACACACAGACAGACAGACACACAGACAGACAGACACACAGACAGACTGACACACAGACAGACACACAGACAGACACACTTACTGACACACTGACTGACAGTCAGACACACTGACACTGAATAACACACTGAAAGACACATTGACAGACACACTTACAGACAGACACACTTACAGACAGACACACTTACAGACAGACACACACTGACAGACTGACAGACAGACACACTGACAGACTGACAGACAGACACACTGACAGACTGACAGACAGACACACTGACAGACTGACAGACAGACACACTGACAGACTGACAGACAGACACACTGACAGACTGACAGACAGACACACTGACAGACTGACAGACAGACACACTGACAGACTGACAGACAGACAGACACACTGACAGACTGACAGACACAGACTGACAGACACAGACAGACTGACACAGACAGACTGACAGACAGACTGACACACAGAAAGACTGACACACAGAAAGACTGACACACAGACTGACACACAGACTGACACACAGACTGACACACAGACTGACACACAGAAAGACTGACACACAGACTGACACACAGACTGACACACAGACTGACACACAGACTGACACACAGACTGACACACAGACTGACACACAGACTGACACACAGACTGACACACAGACTGACACACAGACTGACACACAGACTGACACACAGACTGACACACAGACTGACACACAGACTGACACACAGACTGACACACAGACAGACACAGACAGACACACAGACAGACACACAGACAGACACACAGACTGACACAGACAGACACACAGACTGACACAGACAGACTGACACACAGACTGAAACAGAAAGACTGACACACAACCTGACACACACACAGACTGACAAACACAGCCAGACACACAGTCTGACACACAAACATCAAGACACACAGACTGACAGACACACTGACAGACTGAGACACACTGACACACTGAGAGACACACTGACAGAATGACAGACAATTTGACAGAATGACAGACACACTGACAGAATGACAGACACACTGACAGACTGACAGACTGACAGACACACTGACAGACACACATACACACTGACAGTTACACTGACACACTGACAGACACATTGACAGAATGACAGACACACTGACAGAATGACAGACACACTGACACACTGAGACAGACTGACAGACACACTGACAGACACACTGATAGACAGACTGACGGACACTCTGAGAGACTGACAGACACAATGACAGACTGACAGACACACTGACAGACAGACGGATACACTGACAGACACACTGACTGACTCAGACAGACTGACACACAGATGACAGACACACTGACAAGTCACTGGCAGACACACTGACAAACACACTGACAGACTGACACACAGACACACTGACAGACACAGACAGACTAACACTGACACACAGAAAGATTGACGGACACACTGACAGACTGACAGACAGACTGACAGACTGACACACAGAACATTGACGGACACACTGACAGACTCACTGACAGACTGACAGACACACTGACAGACTTACAGACAGACTGACAGACTGACAGACTGACACACTGACAGACAGACTGACTGACTCAGACAGACTGACACACAGATGACAGACACACTGACAAGTCACTGGCAGACACACTGGCAGACACACTGACAAACACACTGACAAACACACTGACAGACTGACACACAGACACACTGACAGACACACAGACAGACTAACAGACTGACAGACACACTGACAGAATAACAGACACACTGAGAGACTGACAGACAGACTGACAGACTGACAGACACACTGACAGAATGACAGACACACTGAGAGACTGACAGGCATCACTGAGAGAATGACAGACACTGAGAGACTGATGGGCACACTGACAGAATGACAGACACACTGACAGACAGACGGATACACTGAGAGACTGACAGGCACACTGACAGAATGACAGACACTGACAGAATGACAGACGGATACACTGAGAGACTGACAGTCACACTGACAGAATGACAGACACACTGACAGACAGACTGACACACTGACAGACAGACTGACACACTGACAGACTGACATACAGACTGACAGACTGACAGACACACTGACAGACTGACAGACACTGAGACACACTGACAGACACTGAGACACACTGACAGACACTGAGACACACTGACAGACACACTGACAGACACAGACGGAATGAAAGACACTGACAGACACAGACAGACAGAATGAAAGACACTGACAGACACTGACAGACAGAATGAAAGACACTGACAGACACATTGACAGAATGACAGACACACTGACAGACTGACAGACACATTGACAGAATGAGACACACTGACACACTGATAGACAGACTGACACACACTGACAGACACACTGATAGACAGACTGACGGACACTCTGAGAGACTGACAGACACAATGACAGACTGACAGACACACTGACAGACAGACGGATACACTGACAGACACACTGACTGACTCAGACAGACTGACACACAGATGACAGACACACTGACAAGTCACTGGCAGACACACTGGCAGACACACTGACAGACTGACACACAGACACACTGACAGACACACTGACACACTGACAGACACATTGATAGAATGACAGACTGACAGACACACTGACAGACACATTGATAGAATGACAGACTGACAGACACACTGACAGACACATTGACAATGACAGACTGACAGACACAATGACAGACTGACAGACACACTGATATAGAGACAGACACAATGACAGACACAATGACAGACACAATGACAGACACAATGACAGACTGACAGACACACTGATATAGAGACAGACACACTGATATAGAGACAGACACAATGACAGACACAATGACAGACACAATGACAGACACAATGACAGACTGACAGACACACTGATATAGAGACAGACACACTGATATAGAGACAGACACACTGATATAGAGACAGACACACTGATAGACAGACTGACAGACACACTGACAGACTGACAGACACACTGACACACTGACAGACACACTGACAGACACACTGACAGACTGACAGACACACTGACAGACTGACAGACACACTGACAGACACACTGACAGACACACTGACAGACACACTGACAGACACACTGACAGACACACTGACAGACACACTGACAGACACACTGACAGACACACTGACAGACTGACAGACACACTGACAGACTGACAGACACACTGACAGAATGACAGACACACTGACAGAATGACTGACACACTGACAGAATGACTGACACACTGACAGAATGACTGACACACAGTCAGACTGACACACAGTCAGACTGACACACAGTCAGACTGACACACAGTCAGACTGACACACAGTCAGACTGACACACAGTCAGACTGACACACAGACAGACTGACACACAGACAGACTGACACACAGACAGACTGACACACAGACAGACTGACACACAGACAGACTGACACACAGACAGACTGACACACAGACAGACTGACACACAGACAGACTGACACACAGACAGACTGACACACAGACAGACTGACACACAGACACACAGACAGACACACAGACAGACACACAGACAGACACACAGACAGACACACAGACAGACACACAGACAGACACACAGACAGACACACAGACAGACACACAGACAGACACACAGACAGACACACTGACAGACACACTGACAGACACACTGACAGACTGACACACTGACAGACTGACACACTGACAGACTGACACACAGACAGACTGACACACAGACAGACTGACACACAGACAGACTGACACACAGACAGACTGACACACAGACAGACTGACACACAGACAGACTGACACACAGACAGACTGACACACAGACAGACTGACACACAGACAGACTGACACACAGACAGACTGACACACAGACAGACTGACACACAGACAGACTGACACACAGACAGACTGACACACAGACAGACTGACACACAGACAGACTGACACACAGACAGACTGACACACAGACAGACTGACACACAGACAGACTGACACACAGACAGACTGACACACAGACAGACTGACACACAGACAGACTGACAGACACACAGACAGACTGACAGACACACAGACAGACTGACAGACTGACGCACAGACAGACTGACGCACAGACAGACTGACGCACAGACAGACTGACGCACAGACAGACTGACGCACAGACAGACTGACGCACAGACAGACTGACGCACAGACAGACTGACGCACAGACAGACTGACACACAGAAAGACTGACACACAGAAAGACTGACACACAGACTGACACACAGACTGACACACTGACTGACACACTGACTGACACACTGACTGACAGTCAGACACACTGACACACTGAATAACACACTGACAGACACATTGACAGACACACTGACAGACAGACACACACTGACTGACAGACTGACACACTGACAGACTGTCTCACACTCTGACAGACTCACACATAGACTGACATACAGACTGACACACAGACTGACACACAGACTGACACACAGACTGACACACAGACTGACACACATACTGACACACATACTGACACACATACTGACACACATACTCATAGCCTGCATTGTCACACTATTTCTTAGTGTGTACTAAGACTTACGACAGTAATTATGCATTAAATTCTGCCTGTAGTTTGAAATACCTGGGTTTTTGTTTTTCTATTTTAAGTTGATATTAAAATGTTTTAGTTTTACGACATATTAATTTAAATGGATTTGTGTGCTTTGGTGTACTATACTTTCAATTAAACGTACTTTCCATTATAAAGTTGTGGTCATTTTCAGAGCTACTTCCTTTCTCTGAAGTACCACTTGCCTCGTCCAATTTTCGCATCTCATTTAAGTAAAAATGGTCGCCCTATATACAGACCCATAGTCTACGGTACTTTTATGATACTGTTTTAGCCAGTTCTATTTTGACATGTAGATATATACTGGAACCACAAATTATATTTGGCATATTTAGCTACCAATTATACCCCATATTCTTTCTAAGATTTCTCCAACACATATGAACTGCCAAACACAGTCTCAATGTCCACAAGAGCCAACCTAAAATAATGAGATCATGCTAAAATTCTGTGTACAATGAGACAATGGCGTAGCCAGGATTTGTCTATGGGGGGTGTTAAGGAGCATGGGGCGCCCCCCCCCCCCCCTTATTAAAGCGGGGGGTCCGGGAGTCGTACCCCGGGAAAAATTGGATTTTAAGGTGTAAAATAGTGCTATTTTAACAGTTTTCGGTACTTAAATTTAAATATTGTAATGGTAAAAATTTTATTATTTTAATATGAAATTTGTTTGAGTGATTAATAAGAAAATAATTAAAGATTTGTTGCTAAGGATGGGGGGGTTTGAACCCCTAAACCCCCCCCCCCCCCCTGGCTCCGCCGCTGCAATGAGATGAGTACACAATAAATGTGTGATGCAAAGACATATTTTTATTTAGTAACATAATAGCCAAAGTGATTAATACACATGTAGTTAAACCAATCTCTCACTTAGCACATCTTTAAATTGTGCACACTCATTTAGCTTGTTATGAATTTCACTACAGTGAAACCCCTTATTTACGTTACCGTTATTTACAATTTCCATTTTTTGCACAATGCAGAATGGTTGGTGGGTGCAAGGGCCCTGGAATAAACCATAAAATGTGTTTTGAGTACACAAAAGGCGCAATTTCAGCTACATGGCTCGGAATTGAGTTTCATATATTCATGGTTGGATTGACAATTTCAAATGACTAAATGACCATTGGAATGTTTATTAAATACTGAAATAAGGTTTTTGTAAAACTTGCTGTATTTTTTTTTTTAAATGTAACTTTTGCTTTAGTAAACTATCCTTATGTATTAACACTTTGATCAATATTCTTAATCTGCAAACATCTGATATGAATTGCCAACTACAGTATGAATGTACGTATGTATTTTATAGATGCTTACCTACACTTCACAGAATGTAAATAAGAGATTAAAGATTAAATGTCAATAATTATTTTTAGATATGCTTTAGACACTCATAATATGGAATAGTTATGTTTCTATGATAGTGAAATATGTTAAGGTTGTATAATATGACAGTTATCTGACCAAAAAATGATTTTCCATACATTTCCCTTATTTTACACTTTTTCACTTTGTGCCCACGAACAGTGCAAATAAGGGGTTTCATTGTATCCTATTCTAGTATTAACACATACGTAAATTTATCATCACATTGCAGAAAAAGAAACTACATAGCTAAAGATTCCATTCAAACTGTGCTCCAAATAAAATTTAACAATTCTTAAATTAAGCAGCAGTACTGAATCTAAACCAAATATATTTTATTTTTATTTTTGTTGCAGAAATACACAGACGAGAAATATCATGTAATGAAAGTCTGTAGTTCAAATAAATTACAGTTGTTTGATTTCAGTTTTAACAACTAGGCCTACATAGAAAATACTATAACATATATGTAGGTAGATGGTTTGTTAGGTTAATTTAATTATAATTAGTAATTCATAATCAAATTCATGATTTAAAATTATTTTTTAATAAATATATCTAAAATTCTTATTAAAACTCTGTAATAGTGCAGCTAAACTATTTAATGTATCCTGTTTTGAATACATCCTGTTATGGAATACTTAGTTTAGTAATTATAGACATTAAGTGAAATAATTTTCATATATTTTGAACATCTGGTATTACTTAAGATTGGCCCCTTTTTCGTAAAAATTAAGATTTAAAAAATCTGAAACAACTTTCATTACGTGCATAAAAATTTCCTGTTTTTATAGCAAAAAGGCGTATTACGAAATTCCTTCCCGTTTCGGAGAAATAAATGTTTGCATGAAGATTTACAATACCTGTTCCTTAACACGCCAACGGACATTTGTTTTCATTGTTTGTATGGCCGTGAGCGTGGTTTTTAGACGTTTTCAAAGGGTATTTTTTCTTTTGGAGAATGTAGTCACGTGGCAGGCAAATTTTAAAATCTATTCAAACAGTGTTGTATTTCTTTAAATAGGGCCTACAGCACTTCGAACGGCAATTTGCACTATTAAATGTTGCGGCCGTTAACGGGAATACGTCAATTTAAATCCTCATAAATTCTGATATTGATATGGCTAACTGTCTGGGTACCAGAGAACTATGTGGCAGATGTTCCTTGGACATATTAGATTTTGTACACAATTGATTTTTTTATAATGCACAACAAACCCTGTAGATGCAACGGCTGCCATGATAATTTTTGTTTACGTTCATTTATATTACATACACGACCATGTTCTTAAATAAAAACAAGCATTAAGTGACTGACCTCACCCAACCTAACCCTTCACATTTTAATTTTTTTTTTTAATTTTTGACTGATCCCGGGGTTTTACTGGCAGCGAAGGATTTGTACCCGACTACAATATATTTATGTTAGTTTTGAACGTTTAAAATATTATGTTAAATGTTACTTTCGGTTAGGTCAGGTTATGATAGGTTAGGTCAGGTTAGGTTGGTTTAGATCAGTCATAATAATTATGCTTGTTTTTATTTATGAAAATTGTTGTAAATATAATATAAATGTAGGTAAACAACAACCAAACGGCGACTACCGCCATCAATGGTCATATTTTATAATGTAAACAATAAATGGTAATTACTCCGAAACGGTAAGGAATTTGGTATGTGCGCCTTTGCTTAAAAAATAGAGTAATATTTTTGCACTTAATGAAAGTTGTTTCAGATTTGTATCTTAATTTTTACGGAAAAGGCGCCAATCTTAATAAATACCGAACATATTTTAGTGAGAAACCCCTAGTACTAAGTTGGGTTTATAAACTACGCAAGAAATGCCAGATGCTAAAGTTATATAATTTTATTGGTAAACTACCCAAAAGGCAAAACATAATGCACGTATTGGCCAAATTTCAACTCCTTGTATTTCTGCTTGCATTTCTGTCTTTCGTATTTGAAGTAAAGTATTCCAAAATTTCTTAAAATTGCAAAAGTTGTGAGCATAGAGTTCCAAAATGGTTTTATTTAAAGGTAACTTTTTAATTTTTAAAATTTGTAGTTACAGAAAATAACACTTTCAAAACCAATTATTGAAAATTGATTTTTTTCGGTAAATATAAAATATTAAATGCATGCGGTGGATTGTTTCAAAAATTATATACACCCCCTTCTGAGACACACTGAACACGGACACACTGAACACGGACACACTGAACACGGACACACTGAACACGGACACACTGAACACGGACACACTGAACACGGACACACTGAACACAGACACACTGAACACAGACACACTGAACACAGACACACTGAACACAGACACACTGAACACAGACACACTGAACACAGACACACTGAACACAGACACACTGAACACAGACACACTGAACACAGACACACTGAACACAGACACACTGAACACAGACACACTGAACACAGACACACTGAACACAGACACACTGAACACAGACACACTGAACACAGACACACTGAACACAGACACACTGAACACAGACACACTGAACACAGACACACTGAACACAGACACACTGAACACAGACACACTGAACACAGACACACTGAACACAGACACACTGAACACAGACACACTGACACACTGACTGACTGACACACTGACTGACTGACACACTGACTGACTGACACACTGACTGACTGACACACTGACTGACTGACACACTGACTGACTGACACACTGACTGACTGACACACTGACTGACTGACACACTGACTGACTGACACACTGACTGACTGACACACTGACTGACTGACACACTGACTGACTGACACACTGACTGACTGACACACTGACTGACTGACACACTGACTGACTGACACACTGACTGACTGACACACTGACTGACTGACACACTGACTGACTGACACACTGACTGACTGACACACTGACTGACTGACACACTGACTGACTGACACACTGACTGACTGACACACTGACTGACTGACACACTGACTGACTGACACACTGACTGACTGACACACTGACTGACTGACACACTGACTGACTGACACACTGACTGACTGACACACTGACTGACTGACACACTGACTGACTGACACACTGACTGACTGACACACTGACTGACTGACACACTGACTGACTGACACACTGACTGACTGACACACTGACTGACTGACACACTGACTGACTGACACACTGACTGACTGACACACTGACTGACTGACACACTGACTGACTGACACACTGACTGACTGACACACTGACTGACTGACACACTGACTGACTGACACACTGACTGACTTACACACTGACTGACTGACACTGACTGACTCTGACTGACTGACTCTGACTGACTCTGACTGACTGACACTGACTGACTGACACACTGACTGACTGACACACTGACTGACACAGACTGACTGACACTGACTGACTGACACTGACTGACTGACACACTGACTGACTGACACACTGACTGACTGACTGACACACTGACTGACTGACTGACTGACTGACACACTGACTGACTGACTGACACACTGACTGACTGACTGACACACTGACTGACTGACTGACACACTGACTGACTGACTGACACACTGACTGACTGACTGACACACTGACTGACTGACTGACACACTGACTGACTGACTGACACACTGACTGACTGACTGACACACTGACTGACTGACTGACACACTGACTGACTGACTGACACACTGACTGACTGACTGACACACTGACTGACTGACTGACACACTGACTGACTGACTGACACACTGACTGACTGACTGACACACTGACTGACTGACTGACACACTGACTGACTGACTGACACACTGACTGACTGACTGACACACTGACTGACTGACTGACACACTGACTGACTGACTGACACACTGACTGACTGACTGACACACTGACTGACTGACTGACACACTGACTGACTGACTGACACACTGACTGACTGACTGACACACTGACACACTGACTGACTGACACACTGACTGACTGACACACTGACTGACTGACTGACACACTGACTGACTGACTGACACACTGACTGACTGACACACTGACTGACTGACACACTGACTGACTGACACACTGACTGACTGACACACTGACTGACTGACACACTGACTGACTGACACACTGACTGACTGACACACTGACTGACTGACACACTGACTGACTGACACACTGACTGACTGACACACTGACTGACTGACACACTGACTGACTGACACACTGACTGACTGACACACTGACTGACTGACTGACACACTGACTGACTGACACACTGACTGACTGACTGACACACTGACTGACTGACTGACACACTGACTGACTGACTGACACACTGACTGACTGACTGACACACTGACTGACTGACACACTGACTGACTGACACACTGACTGACTGACACACTGACTGACTGACACACTGACTGACTGACACACTGACTGACTGACACACTGACTGACTGACACACTGACTGACTGACACACTGACTGACTGACACACTGAGAGACAGACTGACACACACTGACACATGGACAACTGACAGACGGACTGACACACTAAAACACATATGGTCACCCTTAGGATTTAAAATATTTATTATAAATTTAAAAAAAATAATGGGTGCATCATTCCGCTTGGTGCAAAAGTTTAAGGAGACCCTTGTCTACAACATCCATATTCAGAACCGGGTGACATGGCACCATATTTTACCAGTAACACAGCATAGCATTCTATGTGCTTCATATATGGTCACCCTTGGGATTTAAAATATTTATAATAAATTTAAAAAAAAGGGTGCACCATTCTGCTTGGTGCAAAAGTTTAAGGAGACCCTTGTCTATAGCATCCATATTACAGAACGGGGTAACATGGCACCATATTTTACCAGTAACACATCCTATTATTTGATGTTGTTCATATCTGGTCAACAGTATAATTAAAAAGCTTATTATAAAATAAATTAATGTTTCAATATTCCTGCTGTACACGTGCTTTCCTCTGACAGGCCGTAGACTATCTTCTTGTTCTCAACTTTTATAATTCGAGACCTAGAATTCCCCAACTCAAGTTTCGCCTCCTGTGTAGTGTATTTGTAACGATGAACTTATTTATAGACTCTTCTCAAATTATAATAAACACATCACAGAGTCCCTAAATCTATAAAGTTATTACAAGAAATTATTTATCTACTAAACTTTATTTGGTTAATCCAACATATATATATTAAAAAAAATATATCTAAGTATACTAACCCTGATATGTACACAATATAATATGTTCTGTTCTTATTTGTTAGCTAATGTAACAATACAGTTAGTAGATCCTACATTATGAACTATAGTAGATTTTATTTTGTCATTTGTTACTTTTTTGGTGCTTGTTTGTTTGTGTGTTTGGTAGCTATCACCTTGGTTCATTGATGTTGATAGTTTTCTCACAACATTAAAAAAAATAATAATTATGAACAAATTAAATTATAATGGCATTTGTATTCTTACCAACATTGGATTTCAATACTACCATTGTTTCTATGAACACAATCAAAATGGCTGTTACCTACTGCATACAGTGTAGGCCTAAATAACAGTATGCTATTAGATTGAACTCTCAGTCCAGCATTGGTAATAATATATGTACCTTTGATTTTATACTTGTAACCTGTTTATATACGCTTTATGTTAGCTTCACCTGTATGTTTGTATGTATGTTTGTAACCAATTCCTTTGGGTGCGATTTTGACCCACTTTAAACGGCTAGATTTCATTCAATCTTTGTAGATTTATCAAGGACAGATGACAATAGACTAATTTGATAAGATAATTCCATTAATCTATTTGCATAATAAGATTTTTGTCAATTCATTGGTAAAATGAAACAAAGATATATATCTAAAGAAAACCATTTCGCTCATGTGTGAACTCTTTTCTTTCAGTTTGTCTTTGGCGCAATATAAACAAAGCCTACTAACTATTGTGACATTTAATTAAATGAACAGTGAGAGTGGGTTATGATTATTGTGAACAATATACTTTCTTGAAGAGAATATTATCTATATTTGTAACATACCATATGCGTAACCTCAATAGCTACACCTGATAAGCAGAATTTTTGAAATTCCACTCTAACACCAACCTGCTAATCTACACCAAGCAGTTACAAATACTCCAAACTATGCTAAGGTCAGTAAATCATTAAATGAGCAATATGAGATTTCCAATTAGGGTTCTTCTCAATATATTTACCTAGTATTTTGGTTGAATTTGATTGAGATATATTATAACAACCATTAATCGATACAGTTGGGTCTTGCAAATTGTATAAGTTATTAAGTTTAAAATGCAGCCACGTTGTTTTTGTGTTATTAAGAATTAATTCATTAGCCTTAAACCAATCTATGATGTCCCTAGTTAAAATATTAATATTTGCAATTAAACTTAAAGGGTTATCTCCATGTATATATATATTAGTGTCATCAGCATATAATACAATTTTCCCACTCTTAACATTTTTAGGCAAATCGTTAACGTATATAAGAAAAAGCAAAGGTCCTAGTACAGAACCCTGAGGAACACCAACAGATATGTTTTGCCTATCTGAATGAACATTATATTTTATGTTGGTTAAGGGATCTATATGTTGTACTACGACTACTTGTAAATGCTGAGACAAGTGAGATGTTAACCAATTAAGCACTGTATCTCTTACACCATATGTGCTTAACTTCTTAATTAATATTTTATGGTTAACACTATCACAAGCCTTACTTAGGTCACAAAATAGCCCAACAGGATGATTCGTTCTGTGTAGGTACATAGTTATAATGCTGATAAATTCATAAAGTGCAGTTATCGTCGATTTACAACGCCTGAATCCATGTTGACTGCCCACTAAAATTTTATTTTTCTCAAAAAATGACATTAATCTATTAAAAATTAATAATTCTAATATTTTTGAGAATGAGGACAGAAGCGATATTGGCCTATAATTCTGACAGGCGTCACGAGGACCTTTTTTATGCAAGGGAATAACATTTGAACACTTCCATAAGGTAGGAAAATAACCTTGCATAAAAGATTCATTATAAACATATAACAATGGGTCAACTATATAATCAATACAAGTCTTTAATAATAAAATCAGGTACAGCATCTAAACCTGATGAACGTTTACCTTTTGATTTATGAACTACTGACAATAACTCCATTTTAGTTACAGGAGATACGAAAATAGAAGACGATGTATAGGTTGTGCCAGAAATGGAGGCTGTATTGTACACATTTTAATAATCTGATGAACACGGAGTTGGTTATGCACTATTTTATAAAAATATTCACTAAACTCATTAGAAAAAAATCTTTGCTCTTCTGGTTTTGAACGACAGCATCTTACTGCACATTTTCGCTCATTGGCATATCGTCCAGACATTTTTATCTTTTCACGTTTTCTTGCTAACCAAATATTTTAAAATGATTTCTAATTTACCAGCTGCAAGTTGTTGTTTACCACTAAACACAACATGGCGCCAGCAAGTCAACCCTTGCGAGTCAAATAAATATCCTACGTTTTTTAGCGGAGTATTTTCAAAGCAAATTATTTTTATTATAATATTGAATAATTTTAAAAATTGATGTAGAAACTTCGTTACAAGTACAAGTAGCTATGCTATACTTGTTGAAGTCTTTAGTGTGATTGTGTGATATAGTATTTAGCGCGGCCACCTGTATCATGGCGAATGACGAACTAACAAAAAAAAGGGTCCATCATAAAAAAAAAGCCTGTGCAACAATTTCCTATTCCAGTTTCCTCCCCATGGTGCTACCTTCCTGCAACTGCCGCACCGCTTACGCTCGTTCCGGGGCCGGCTGCCGCACCGCTCAGGCTCGTTCCGGGGCCGGCGGCAAGATCATATATGTCATCTGAAACTTCCAATTATCAAATATGGCCTCGTGGCTGAGCGCTCAGCGGCGCTATCATCTAAACGTAAAGTTGACGGTTCCAATCCCGGCAGGTACGAACTTTTTTTGTATTTGTAAAAATAAATACGATCACGTAACATTTCAAAAGTAATAAATATTTTTGAATAATGAATGCAAATAAAAGTATATTTATTAATTAAATTGTAATTTTCAGGTAAGGACATGATAACTAATGGCCAATTAGGTTAGGTTAGCTACATTATAAATGCTTTAAAACTTTGTGGATGGTTGATTTGGTTAGGATAGCTACATTAAAGATACTGTGAAATCATGTAAACTGTTTCCTAGTGCTGGATAGCTACATATTAAAAAGTTATTTGCTAAGCAACCATAAAATGATTTTACAGTAATTTTCATGTAGCTATACTTACCTAATATAACCAACCATCCACTATAAATTATGTGTTTTGCTATCCTTTTTTTTTATCAATATTGTCTATATTTATAATAAAACTGTTCGTAAGTAGTCTGTCTATTACATGAAATTATGAAAATAAAAGTAATAGAAACACATATTTACATTTTTTTGGAACACAAACACATCTTCTTTTTCTTTTTTTAATTTTCGTATATGTGTCTGCTTGATCCGGCTAACTTTGGCTAACTTATACACTTGGCTTTATATAGTTACAAGATAATTCATCCCCCAATATGGTGAGTATGGAAATTTTTTTTAAATCAATGATATCTCCGAAGGAAATCAAGCGTAAGTAAAGATATTAGATAGGTATGCATGGGCGTATATAATTGGACCCGGGGGGGGGGTCAGGGGGTCCAGATCCCCCCCTTAGCATACGACATAATTAAAATTAACAGATTGATGACGGATAATATAATCTGTGCCACAAAATATGAGCACGCGTCACAACAATGAACTACCTATGTATGCTACGTGGACACTGCGCCTTGCACATCCCCCCTCCTGACTTCTGCGTACCATTCCTACTGCGCATACGTCGCACCCGCCTCCCGTGCGACGCGCTTACTGCGCATGTGCACAACAGTCGAGTCTCGCGACCTTGATAGAACCACGCGCCATCGCCAGCCAACATGTTTTTTCAAGCCATCTTTTGTTGCTATTAAATGTCTACTCTTGAATAAAAATTTATTATGAAACGGTCATCAAACCAAGTATAACTTTTGGATTTTTTTGCAAAAAAGGAGAGAGTGAAATCCCACCTTGAAGAAGTTGACTGACTGCTCGCCTGTAAAATCTGTCATCCGAGAAGATTGTCTAAAATTTATCAACGTAGCAGATGTTTCAGCTCAAGCGTTAGCGAAGACTATTATAACACATCTCTTAAGTTATAATTTGGACATGGATAAATTTATTGGGCAAGGGTTTGATGGTGCTGCAGTGATGAGTGGTCGCTTACGAGGCGTGAGAACAATTATCGCAGAACAATACCCAAAAGCGCAATTCGTACACTGTGTGGCTCACGTTCTGAATTTGGTTCTAGCGCATTCAAGTACCTATGATAAGAAACTGTATCGGAACCATAAAAAGTATAGTAAACTTTTTTCGTCAGTCTTATGAAGAAAATTGCGGATCAAAATAACTCATCTCATTCAATGCTTATCTCTCTTTGTGAGACGCGATAGACAGAAAAACATGTGGCTGTTGAGAGATTCGCAGAAATGCTTCCAGTAGTACGCACAGCACTTGAAACACTTCAGGATTCTGCTAATAGAAATGTCAGCACTGAAGCATACAACTGCAAACAGCTATGGAAAACTGCCAATTCATTGTGTCATTACTTGTACTGAGAAAAGTATTTTCATACACAGTAAATCTAAATAAGGCAATGCAAAAGATCAATGTCGATTTGACCAATATTTGCAGTTATGTAAAAACAATAAAAAATACTTTATAAATATTCGGAATGAAAACGAGTTCGCGATCTTTTTCGAGCAAGCAAAGAATATCAGTTTAAACGACATTAATGTTCCAAGAACGACTGGAAGGCAAACTCAGCGCAGTAATGTTCCAGGAGAAACTGCTGAGACATATTATTGTCGAAATGTATTTTACCCTTCCATTGATAATGTGATTACAAAACTTGATGCACGCTTTAAACCGCATGAAGAAACAATAGAAGGGATTCAAATACTTCTGCCTGAGAAGATCAATAGGGATCCAGGATAAGCGAAAGACTTAAAAAAAAATAGCACTATTATTTTTGGGAGAAACTGAGGCAAATAATTTTTCAAGTGAATATGAAATATGGCAGAATCATTGGGAACATATGGCGAACAAACCATCCACCGTACTAGAAAGTCTAGATTAGTGCGAGAATCAATTTTTTCCTACTATAAAAAAGCTGCTCACTATTTTGGCCACACTCCCAGTGTCCACAGCAACCCCAGAAAGATGTTTTTCAACTCTAAAGAGGTTTAAAAACTACTTCAGAAACAGCATGGCAGATGAACGACTAACTGGGCTTGCGTTGATGAGCGTTCATCATGACATAGTTTCTGAACTGGATTCAGATGAAATCATAAATATGTTCGCCATAAGAAGTAAAAGGCTAAATTTAATACTTTGAAGTTTTAATTTTTTTTTAACTTTTTACCTATAATTTATTATTTTATTTTGAAGGCTTTTTTATGCCAAATGTTGATTGATTGTAGTCTTCTTTATGTCAAAATGTTTTATGTTGATTGTGCAATATGGAAATAAATAAAAACCGAAGCATCACAAAGATAGAATAAAAATAACTATGTAGTTAAAAAAAAATATTTATATACAATATTATGTTTATGTTATCTATCATCTACTTTGTTACTTTTATTATAGTTAAATAAATTCTTTACGAACATTACTTACAAATTTTATTTTAATGTACTTAAAGTAACTTTTGTATGTATGTAGCTTAATTATATGTAGCTGAACTAGTGTGTACCCATTTCATGTTAAAGTAATTGCTAAATGACTATGATTTGAGTGTTTAGATTTTTAGCTTTTACCCGCGGACCCCCTCCATGTGAAAGCTATTACTACGGCTATTACTACCAACTCCTTTTCACGATTTTGGAAATTTCATACATAAGGGCTAAAACGGATTCATTTAATTCTAATGAAGAAAAATTCATACCTTCTGAACAAATTGGGCAAGAACAACGAGCGTGCAGAATTACGAATTGCAATTGTTTACACTTTTATTTTATTTTAACATAATGATAACTAGGGAGATAAATGAGGTCAGATATTGAAAATATTACACAACAAAGCAATATTATTATTATTTTACTTTTGCGAAGTGCCACTTAGAAAGATTATAGACCTACTTCAAAATGACATTGCAGACCTAAAAGAAGAAAACAAAAAACTCCTTACAGATGGTTTCTGTAGGAAATGCATGAACATTAAAGAACCTAATATTTCTCATATGGCAAAAGATACCATTGGAACTGTCGAGAATAATATACTTGGCTCACTTCAGATGATTATTGAGGTACTTCAAAAAGACTTGATCATTAATAGAGAAGAAAATAATAAATTACTTGCGAAACTGGAACATTTTGAAAAAAGTAGAACTGACGAAGCAGAGTTTTGTTTACCCAAGAGAACAGTAAGGATTAAAGATTTTGAGATGCAAAAAACAAATCAAAATAAGACCATCAACAACAGGTATAGTTTATTAAATAATGTAGAAGCTTTTCCACCATTACAAAAGAAAATGTATGTAAAAGTACCATCCTTAGACAACTGTATGAATACTAAGGTAAGAAGTAAAAAAGTGTTGTTTGCTGACAGCCATGGACGTGATGTAGCAGGAAAAATTCTAAATAATGTTAGTGATTGTACTGTAAACGGTATTGTTAAACCAAATGCTCCTCTGCGTATTGTAACAGAAGGGCTCATACAAAACTGTGAGAAGCTCACTAATAAGGATACTGTCATAATATTAGGTGGTGCAAATGATGTTGCAAAAAATGAAGGTAATGAAGTAATTACCACGTTAAAAAGAAATTTATTTAAATTAGGACATGTCAATGTTATTGTTGTAAACCTACCACATAGATACGATCTTATTGATGACTCTTGTGTAAACGTGGAAACAAAAAAGGTGAACCAAAATATTGGCAAACTTTGTAGTTCTTTTAAGAATGTTACAGTAATTGACGTAAATAACCTGACTCGGGAAAATCATACTCATCATGGCCTCCATTTAAATGGTAGAGGCAAAGATCGCCTTGCTAATGAGATTAGAAAAATTATAATGCATGAACAAAATAGTGCTCAATGCTTTGTACATCTTAAACCACTTGCCTTGGGTTGGCATCAGTTCCCAAATCAGGAAAACTTTTAGAGGGCCCCTTGCAATGTATGGATATGAAGGGGCCAACTATGTTAAAACCTATTTTAAAACCTATGTTTAAACCTATGTTTAAACCTATGTTTAAACCTATGTTAAAACCTATGTTTAAACCTATGTTTAAACCTATGTTAAAACCTATGAAATCGCATCTACAAGAATTATCAATATTTCATCAAAATGTATGTAGTATATTTAATAAAAAACATAATTTAGAACATTTGCTATGTCTTTATAAATTTGATATTGTTTGTTTTTCCGAGCACTGGCTTGAACATAATGAACTTGACTATTGTCTTTTTTATGGTTATAACTTAGCTTCTTGTTATTACAGAACTATTAGTAAAGGTGGGGGTGTTTGTATTTGTACTCTAAAAAATATTGTGAACAAGATCATTGATATATCTGAATACTGCTTTGATAAAATAATTGAATGCTGTTGTATATCTATAAACTCAATACATAGCTGTATTGTTGGTATATACCAGTGGTTCCCAACCTTTTTTTGATCAGGGACCACTTTAATTTCATTATTATTAGCAGGGACCACAAGGTCAAAAAATAATCTGTATCAATCTAAAAATAAATTTTAAGTCTAATCGTTCAATGTTAATCCAAACGTTTAACATAAGCAATCTAAAAAACCAAAATAAACATTATTAACAGTGTTATGATTGAAAACATATATTTTTAGTACACAATTCAGTTTGTATCAATGAGATTTTTGAGCTTGCATCTTCTGTACAAGATCTTGAATTTTTGGGGTAATATTTTTACTCAAAGCTACACGCGAATCATCACTTACTTTCAGTCGATTCCTGGATTTGTTTTTAATGAGCAGTAATGCAGAAAATCCTTGTTCGCATAAATAAGTTGTTGAGTAAAGCATGAGAGTGCAAAAAAAAATTTCGAATTTTAATATTAGAAATTTCTTTCTTATACCAAAACGTCTCCAAAGAATCAGATTCAAAAGCGTTCTTACAGTTCCTGTCATTTTGTAATTCAATAAGTTCTTCTTGGATTTCTTCTGCAACTTCTCTAGCGTTAGTGCCAAAGGGTTGCGTATCAGTTTTTGGTCCACATTAGCTTCTGTATTGTTATATTCTGGGAAGTAACGGTTGAATTCATCAACAAACATTTGCAAATGACATTTGCTGTTTTTTTGTATGCTTTCCCTAAACATGACATACTTTTTGACGTCAAGGAGTGCCTTCAATGTTGAAAACGCACTATAATTGCCCTCGCCAACTTGAATAATCCATACCTTAAGTTTGCAAATAAAAGCACGAAGTTTATCTTCAAAATTAAAAATATTTGCAACGCCTTCTAATTGTCTGTTTCCTGAACCTTGCATTTGCAAGTTAAACTTATTTAAGTGTGTAAAAATATCCACAAGATATGCCAAATGCATCTGGTATGTCAAATCAGAAAACTGTACTAGTAAGTCTTCCATTTTATTCTCACCTAGAAACAACTCAATCTCTCCTCTCAGCTCGTATAATCTTTCCAGCATATTGCCTTTCGACAACCAACGAACCTCTGTGTGAAAGAGGAGGTTCTCATGGTTGGAGTCCATTTCAGTGCACAGTTTTTTAAAAACGCATGAATTTAAGGCACTGCTTTTAATAACATTTTCTACTTTTATGGCCAATTTCATTGTATCATTAAGGCATTTAGGAAGAGTCTTGGAAAGCTAACGCCTGGCGATGAAGGATACAATGCGATGTTAATGTTGACGGATTCCTCTGTTTGATTAATGTTGCTAGACCGGAATGTGATCCTAACATCGCAGGAGCACCATCCGTACAGAAACCGACTATCTTTTCCCACATAATGCCATATTTCGGGAAATATACAGTTATATTCACGACGTCGATACCTCTTGATGTCCTTTCCAGTTCCTGAGAAAACAACAGTTCTTCTTTGATTATGTTGTCGTAGTCTAAAAAGCGGGGAAAAAAACAAGTAAATGAGCACAATTAGAAATGTCAGTGGATTCATCGCACTGCAAAGCGAAGAATGGTGACATTTTAATTCTCGAAACAAGTTGCTCCTCGATATCATTTGACATGAGTTCAATTCTATATTTCACCGTGTTGTTCGACAAATTTATATCTTTTATTTTTTTTTTTTTTTTGCTTCTAACCCTAAAACTTCTTCGACGGCTTTGATCAAACAAGGTTTCACAAGAGTTTCTCCTATTGTGTGAGGCTTTTTTGATTGTGCTATTAATTTCGATATCTCAAACGATACTACTAATTTTTTTCAGATGATGCATATCTTGTACCACTTGGCCCGAGTTTCATTCTTTTAAAATTCTCCAATTTTCCTTGAAAGAACTCTGGTAGTTGGTCAGAAAAATTTGGATGAATCGTTTCTAGGTGACGTTTTAATTTCGCTGGCTTCAAGGCTTCGTTTGCGAGAACAGTTGCGCATATAACATATTGTGGTTTTATTTATCCATTACTTTCTATCGGTGTAAATCCAAATTTAATGTAACTATTATCATATTTTCTCTTAGGCAACATTTTCTGAAAACAAAACCAAAATGCAATAGAATGTACCTACAAAAGAAAACGTACGATTGACTGACCAGCTTGCGCAATAAATTTAGTCAGTTGCTTGCCCTTCCCCTGGTCGCCTGCGCGCCGCGCTCGCTTTTGTTCACCGACGCGCGTTCATTCAAAGTATGAAATCTTTCACGGACCATATTTTAGCTCTCGCGGACCACTGATGGTCCGCGGACCACTGGTTGGGAACCACTGGTATATACAGACCCCCTGGATTTTGTCATTTTGAATTGTTTTTAAATTATTTTGACTTAATTTTAAAAAAAGTTCTAAGGATACAAAAATATGTGATAATATGTGGTGATTTCAATATAAATTTTAATGAGGAAAATAACACAAACAATAAATTTTTTTGTCTACTTAGGCAATATGGTATACATAGAACGATACTTACCCCTACAAGAATTGGCAATACAATTAATACATGTATCGATAATATTCTTACTAATATTAGATGTAGCCCTAGTACTTTGTTTGCAGAAACTATTGATACTGCTATTTCTGATCATTTGGCTCAACATATAATATTAAAATTAAGTGACACTGAACTTAGATCTAATGATAATTCCACTACTCATTTACTGAAAAGATTGTTTAAACTTGATACAATAGATATTTTTTGTAATGAGATTGCACTTGTATTGTGGGAAGAAATCTATAACACTTGCAATCCCAATAAGGCATATAACTTGTTTATAAATACATTTTTACTTGATTTTAATCAATACTTTCCCTATTTATGGATAAGCATTAACAATAAGTCCTCTCCTTGGATTAATAGTGATCTTGCCTCTGGATTAGAAATTTTAAATCATTATAAGGAGAAGCTTCTCCGCAATAAAAATTCATACATTCGAGATGATTATAAAAAATTTAAAAAACAATTTAATAAATCTGTTATAGATGCTAAAAATTTTTATATTGAATGTAAACTGTTATCTTCCACCAATAAAAGTAAAACAATGTGGCAAATAATTAATAATGATATGAAATGTTTCAATAATAAACATAACATTTCTTTAATTGATGATGATGATAATACAATCACTGACAGTTTCCAAATTGCTAATAAGTTTAATGCATATTTTACGGAAATTGCATCCTCTTTAATAAAAAACAATTCAACCATTATAAATACAGGAATATCACCTAGAATACTTGATATTCATTCGCATTTGCATTCAATGTACCTAACACCAGTAGATGAAAATGAAATTACTCAAATAATAAGAGGTATGAAAAATAAAAATTCTGTTGGTCTTGATGATGTTCCTATTTCTGTAATAAAATCATGTGCAGAACACATTAAAAAGCCCCTTGTCTATATATTTAATAAATGTTTAGAAAATGGCATATTTCCTGATAGGCTCAAAATAGCGAAAATTATTCCACTACATAAAAAGGGTGATACTACCTGCATTGATAATTATAGACCAATTGCTTTATTACCAAATTTTTCAAAAATTCTTGAAAAGATTATATTAAAACGGTTGCTTTCATTCTTAAATTGTTATAATATAATTACCAGTAATCAGTATGGTTTTGTTAAAGGCAAGTCAACGGAACAAGCATTGTTCACTCTACTCAATAGTATTTATTCTCATTTAGATAATAAAGTCTTGACAGCTTGCATACTTGTAGATTTAACCAAAGCATTTGATTGTGTAAGCCATGATATTTTATTAGAAAAATTAAGTAAATATGGTATAAGAGGTGTTGCAAACAATATTATAAAATCTTACTTATCAAATCGTTCACAAATTACTAGTATTAATGTGACTTATAATAATATTACCACTACTTCTAGGTCAAAAATTTTGAAAATTGGTATTGGTGTTCCCCAAGGTTCAATTCTCGGTCCACTTTTGTTTTTGCTTTTTATTAATGATTTACCTTTGTTTCTAGATTATGGCCAGACTATCATGTTTGCAGATGATACCTCCATTATAGTAACAGGCCAGACTTTACAGGAACTACAAAAAAGAATTTCCATAACCCTCAACCAAATGCAAACTTGGTTTACTGATAATAGACTGATTCTAAATATTCAAAAATCTTCTATTATATATTTTAACTCTCAAATAAATAGATTAAATAATATTGAAGTGACTATTGGCAATAATATTCTTAATACTGTAAAAACAGCAAAATTACTGGGACTGAATCTTGATGAGAATCTAAATTGGACTAATCATATATCTTTTCTGTGTCGTAGACTTAGTTATCTTTGTTTTGCCATAAAAACTATTAATACTGTAACTTCACATAAAGCAGTAATGGCTATGTATTATGCAAACATATATTCAATAATGAGATATGGTGTTATTTTTTGGGGAAATTCCCTAAATTGGCTAAAGATATTTAAGCTTCAAAAACGGGTTATTAGAATTATTTATAATCTTAGTAAGACAGATTCTTGTAGGCCTATTTTCCTGAATAACAAACTCTTAACATTTCCAGCCATTTATATATATTCGGTTGTCATTTATGTAATTCAAAATATTAAGTATGTAAAGAATAATGAAATACATAATCACTTTACCAGATCCATTTATAAGAATCATATTCCTTTTCATTCAACAAAAAAATACGAATTGAACCCTTTTTACATGGGCCTTAAACTAATAAATGTTCTACCGATATCCCTGTTAAATACAGCATCCCAATCACATACCATATTTAAACGACATCTCAAAGATTACCTACTACGAATAGCTCCATACTCTGTTAATGAATTCCTCAGTGCATCTACATAAATTGCTGCATTGTTTTTATCATTTTTTATTGTAACATATATTATTGTGTTATAATGCATTTTTTTTTAATATTGTTTTGTTAGTGTATTATGATGTTGTATTTTATTTATAATGTTACTGACAAAACCTGGACATATGTACTGTCAAATATAGGACGCTAATAAATGAAATGAAATGAAAAATTAAGTTTAAAAAAGAAATTCATAACTTCCAAGCAAATCAAAAGGGAGGTAACCAGGTAAGAAACTTTGTACAAATGACCTACATTAGACGTATGTAGCGTGATTGTTTATTTCTTTAATCCTACAGCAAAAGGGGTGAAAAAGAGCATTAAAAATCATTTCTAAAACTACCATCTGTAATTCACCATTTACTAATATTTCACCTCCAGTGTAATAACAGATGAAGGTATTATTATAAATAATTATTGAAGAAAACACTGAATTAGTTTATAATACATTTAGTGAGATAAATTTATATTTCATTTGTTTGCAACATTTATTATATATTATTTGGATTTTATACCCGAGGTGATGAAAAGGGATGAGTTTGCTTAAAATTAGGTATGATTTTCTCCGTATTACTGAAACATTAATTCAGAATTTTCATTAGGGGCCTACTTATTTATATTAAAAAATAAAAGGAGCTTTTATTCTAATTTTTTAGAAAACGAAGGCATGGGTGAAAATTGAGTGAATTTGGTTTCAATAATAAGCATAACTATATTAATCAACAAATGCACAAGACAATATATTTTATACCTGCATTCTAAATTTCAATCTAAGATGCAACTATTTCCTAAAACCTTATGATAATGTTCCTGTGATGAGGCACAAGAAAGATGGGTTTGGTTTTAATTTTTGTATGTATGCAGCCAAATTGCATAAGAGTGGAACTGTAAAGATGGTATAATATATGTACATTGCAACAAAATAGATGCGTATTTAACATTAAAAAAACAGTATGAAGTGAAAAGAAAGAAAGTGTGATTTCACCACGATAAAATATATTAAGGAATACAAAAATTGGGGGATAGCTATATAATATGTACACGTAATGTGCACTGAAAATAAATAGTAAATATGGTTACAGATTACAACTTTCTAAATTCAAATATTTTAAGTTTCGATATGAATAGCATGTTATGTACAACGTTTTATTGTAACTTAAAATCCATCGCATACTTCTCTTACTGTGAAGAAACGGTCGCACAGATGTATTTCAAACTGTTTGAATACTACGTTGCACATTTTAGCTTCCATTATTTTATTGATGCTTAGGGCAGAGAGGCAAGTCTAATTAAACTATTGAAATAGGGCAGCACACTTCGGTGCTGTTTGTAGGTTTATTGTTACATGCTACTATTACCTATACACAGTTCAGTAAATAGATTAAACGCAAGTGATGCCAAGAGCGTAATTTGAAAACTTAATGATTTACTGAAATGAACTGAACTCATCCCAAAACTAGACAGTTAAATAACGCTAAACCTTAATTTCATTCTCGATGAATGAAATATTTGTATTGTAAAATTGGCATAGGTAAATTATTGGACACTCGCAACTCGGTATTCCTGACGAGAAATACATTATGCTTTACGCTGAACTAACTAGCCGGAACCATTAAGTAAAGAGCATTTATCTAGTTGATTGCATTGTGCGGTAATTAAAAACTGAAATTTGTACTGAAATGTATTGACCAAAGATACGTTATAAACTGTTGTGTTTGAATATGCCCAATTTAAATACCGAAAAACAGCAAGATTAAGGATGATACAGATTTGTTGTATAGTTATTGCTAAGTAATGTTATTAAATACTATTATAATTTTCTCAAAAGTTTGTCAAAAAGACATATCATACTGTGTTTATGTTCGTATTTGTTGTGAGCTACACACAGTGCATAACGATTTTCATTGACATACTGCAAACTGTTCATTAAGTTTATTTTTGTTATTAATCTCAAAAACATTCTTTTGAGTTTATTTGAACCTCGTGCAACAAACAACCAGTCGGGATATTACTAAAATTTTCATAGTGAACTAAGAAACTTGCGCACACTTTGTGTACACCTTCATACAGTATTATTATGAGTGTTCTGCAAGCATACTGCCTAGTCCATAGCTTTCCATCTCTACTAATATTACAAATGTGAAGTGTGCTTGCCTGTTTGTACTTCTTTCACGCAGCAACAGAGAAACTGTTTGACATGATTTTTTTTGTATGGAGATAGTTTATGAGCTAGGTAGTGACATTGGCTACTTTTTATCACGGAAAAATTCACGGTTTCTGTGGAATAGATATGGAGATACCTGTATAATAGATCATAATAGGAGGTAAGTCATAGACATGCAAAAAGTGTGTGTGTCTCGTTTCTCTATGTTCGCCGCACGGTCGTATCTTAAGGGCGCGGTTGAGATATTTGGGCGTTTTAGGGTCCTGAAAATTACATTTTATAAATTCCTTACATATCGCAGGTTGAAACCCGCCTTCCGGTCAAATTGGAAGGAGCCAAGGAGCATTGATCCATTTTATACAACGGCAAAGTCTAATCCATACGCTTGCACCGTTATACGCAGTTCATAAAAAAGTTCGCCTCACAAAACTATGCTTCTTTTTAATAATAAATCTTGATCCACAACCCGCTACTGCCAAAGCTAAGTGTCGCCTCTTTACCTTAGCGTAGGTTGCGAATATCTTGCCGCTGAAGACGCCTCTCGGTCAGGCAAGGCACCATCTCAGCAGGCCCCGGTGAGGACTGGCCGGTGCAGAGTCGAAAAGCCGTGTCTCCTGTCTCGCGACACACGTCCAGTCGCGGCGACTCCCAAAAACCAACAGACCGCGGCGCACAGTTTCGTTCGCCTCCGCCGGCACACGACCGCTCATGACGTCATCGATGCATCGCATCCGCGCTCCCAGTAGCCGGCCATGAAAATACAATCGATATGTATATATAGAATAACAATAACACTAGAAAGACACCAAATCAGAATAAAACTATAAAAGAAAAAGGTTACAATAATTAAATAATTAACCAGAATAACACTAAATAAAATTTAAGAAACAGAAATCATTTAAAAAAGGAAATAATTCATAAAATCAATAATGAGTAAAATAAATAAATTACATAAATGTGGCCTGGGGGCCACAAGGTGTTTGTGAATTTTTTCATGTAAAGAATAAACCTTGTTCTAGCCGCAAATGCGTACTTAACTGCGATATAAATGTATTATTTATGCTATAAATTTTATGAAAGTATAATTAGCGAACATATTTACTATTTTTTAATTCCTAAGGGCTTTCTCTTGAGCCTAGCATAGATAGAAATTAATGTGGTGCAATAAATAATAAATTAAATATTATTTACTTGGCTATTGTATATTCTATGGAATTATAAATTGATCTTATTAAATCGTAGTGTTGAATTTGCAAAAAATCATGTATGTAAACTGGTAGAGCTATGGTTTAGGGTCGATTCGTACGTTTACTGCGTTCGATAAAGGTAATTGGTTTGTGCAGGAGTCAAAAAACAAACTATTCTGTACACCGCGTGGGTTGCTTCCGAAGAGCCCGCTAGAATGCGTGGAGTGCTCTGCTGGGAGGTGCTGGGAAGCCTACATTTCACAAAGGGTTGAGGACCAACCCGAACATGCCCGAAGACTTCACCTTCGGCCAACTTCGTGACTTTGTTTTTATTTTCATAACAGCACGGCCATGGTGGATATCAAAAACACTTATTAATAATAATTGTGAGGTTAAGTGTTTAATTCATAGAAAGAAAGTGCATATTTAGTAATAATCTTAAGATTATTATTCACTGTTATATTACAAGTATTCGTTATGTTCAGGATCTTTCAACGCACTAAATTAAAACAGCAAGCATCATGTACCTCGGTATCAAGTGAAAAACTTGGATATGCGATACTGAACTTTAACTAACTTTCAGATTTGCGTGTAAATTAAGAGATATGTATCATCATTTAGTTCATATTTTCTCTCTACAGGTTTTAAAGTTTAGCCTAGGTTGGCGTAATTTTTTTCGTATCACGTGTCCAAATTGATCCCTTGGTTTTGTGGTACAAGATGCTTGCTGTTTTAATTTGTTACGTCGAAAGAGTATGAACATAACAAATACTAGAACAGAACATCACAAGACAAACAAATTATCTCAGGTGTTGTGAAATAATTTCTTTTGTAACTGTTTTACATTCATATATAAATTGTAATAACACAAGTTAGTATGCCCATGTTCTTTCAATGTACCAAATCAAAACATCAAGCAAAATGTACCACAGGAACAATGTATACAAGATCATGCCTTCTGGATCAAGGGATGAATTTGAATATGTTATACGGAACTTTTACCAATTTCACTTTCGGGACAAGTATGTATCACAATACCATTATCACATTAATGATGACATTAACATGGCACATTTATGTCATTACCATATCTGCATTATTATGTGACTAGCATGATTATATGGGGGTTTTAGTTGGGGAGTATTCTAATGCTTGTTTTGCACAAAATATGTTTGTGTATTAAACTAGCTTTCTGGTAACGTATTTTATGCTATGGCCATGCTTATTCTAGATTTAGAACATACCTACTACAGTATATATTTTACCTGTGGTATCATATTCTATACTTAAGAACAAGCCCTACCTGTACTAGGATAATAGAACACCATACTGAAGATATATTACATTTCATTATTATTTCTCAAGATATATATCTGATGTAACAGAAGCATATGAATGTCCGTCCAAAAGTTTTTCTTTCCAGTGTTTGTACTTTAAGAACGTACAGGTATGTGTGAATGCACAGGTATTATAATATTTATAATGTAAGCTTTAAACTTTGATTACTTGCTAACCTGTAGAAATTTAAAGTCTGTTTTCAGGATAAATTCAGGGCTAAGACTAGTGTCAAAAAAAGTTTTTGTCTAATTTTTTTTTAGTTTGTGGAAAAGCCACAATGTAAGATTATTACCCACCTCTCTCCTAACAGCAAATAAAATGCACAGAGTAATTGTATTGTTTTTAAATTTGCTTTTAAATGAATAAAGAAAAAAATTCTGAAAAACTTTTTTTCACATCCTGACATGTATCAAAATATTTCCCAAGAGAATGTTGAGGTACTTTAAGTTGTTTATCGTTTTTAAAACTGCACAAGATTTTATTAAGTTTGTTTTAATCAACAAAAGTAAGAAGAGTAAAATTATAACTTTTTTTTTTACTTCCTGATATGTTTTTCAGTCATTACCCAAGAGAGCAATACTTGCAGCAAGAAACACATAACTCCATATGTGACAAAATCTGATTATGAGGCCCTTGTTTTTATTGAAAGCAGGGACTCGCACATGGCGGCGCTTGCGATATCGCAATCATGAATGTTAAAACTATAAAACTATTGGTAGACTGCTTGATGTAACACAGTGCTGTCTTACAAAATGATTCCAAAGCATTTCAGGAAGCAAAAGGTATTTTGTAATTTTTATTTTCTTGTTTGCAAAAAATCTGATAAACTATAAAATTACAATAAACACAAAACACTACTACTTAATTACTATAACATTTTATAAAATCATAAAAATAAACCACCTGTCCTACTTTTCTGGCTGCTTGTCTTAAGTTTACACAAAAAATATTTACTGTTCTGCCATTAATCTCACTTAGTGTTGCAGCATACAGTATCGCAAACTGCAGTCACTACTACAATCACCACACGTTTATATTCTATACATCTACCTGAGAAACATTAAGAGCTAAGTGCTGTTAACTATTGTTACCACTTGTATTTATAAGCAGTAGTAGTTTTTTTTTTAATTAATGTGTGTAGGTGCTAATTTTGCCATTGCATTAAATCACCAAACACTCTTTGTGATGTAGGTATACGATATTTCCAATTTTTTATGTAACTGAATGTTTAACAAATATTAAAAACAAAAAAAAAATATTGAAAGCTGTGAATACATGAAGAACAGTATACATTTAAATAAGATAGGCCTACCAAAACTATTGAGCTTATCAAATTATACATATACTCACGAAATGAAATGTGTTGACCATCTGGTGTGTATCATGTTGCCATGAATATTATTTTTCTGCTATATAGTTTCTGTTAAATACTATGTATTACTTTATTGCTCTACAGTTTCTGTTATGGACTTTGTCTCCAGATTGCCATTTATATGACTTATTCTCTACATTCTCAGTACTTGTAATTGTTTCTGTTTGTTGCAGGTATGTAAGGAAATTAGAAAATGAGCTGAAACATTAAACTCCTTGGACACTCCATAGAAAGGAAGAATTATTTTCTGTTTAATGCTGGCATGTGAAGACATTAGAACATTTTCTTGTAGATTAAATTCTTTGGACATTCAATGAAAATGAATTATTTTGTGAATTTTTGTTATAATAGTGCTTTTTTTATTTCACTTAGAATTTTATTTCATTGCCAGTTAATTGATAGTAACTAAGAAAGTGAAATAATTTTTTTTTTTTTGGAGAAATAAAGAGTATTTTTTACAACCTTATATTTCATGATTGTCTATCTTCAAAACTTACCAAACTTGGGTGATTCATATGGAAAAAAAATGCTGTCATTTAAAGGAAAGAAAAGTGTAAAGATTTTTGCTGAACGTTCATAATAAATAATTTTACCTTTTGACATGTCAGTTATCTTTAAAACACATTGTAGTTATTAGTATGTACAAGAAAGAAAGTGCAAGATTTTATGCCTTAAAATATTAGTGTTTAAATATTCAATGTGTCTTCGTTTTTTTCATTCCACAGCACATAAATGAATTTTTTTTATAAAGTGAACATATAAATTTAAATGTAACATGTAACCTTTTATGTGGTATCGCTTTCAAGATACATTCACCCACTGTGTTGGTACATATCAAGTAAACCAACGAATAAGTGTTGGTACATATCAAGTAAACCAACGAACAATTAGGAAAGCTACAATGATAGGATTTTTTATACAGGAATGTTACGGATAAAATAATACAATGGAAAGAGATTACTGTGGACACAAAAAAAAATTAATATTTATGTTTTTTTTTTCATAAAAAGAATATTCTTTAGTGACAATCTAGGCTGCAAATGTCTCATACATTACTGAATTTCTATACTGAGCATTACCAACACAGAGCTTACACAGTAATATTTCCTCTTTACATTATACCATCAGGTGACACTACAAAGTCTCATAACATGCTATTGTTTTAAACAACCTCAGTATGTACCTTTATGGACAATTACTTTTATGGTGAGAAACATAATGTAGTAATTTGTGCATAAAATAATTGTTTATATAATTTACTTAATAGTCATGCAGTATAGCTGCACAGTATGAACCTCACAAATATAATGAAACCAGTTTTTAGTGAATGACCACAATATTAACTCTCAGCATTTTCACACACATGTCTTGAAATATTGTGGTAAATGTTTTATAGACTTTCTCACCTCTAAATCTTTTTTCTCTCGTTACCCACACATCCCTGGGTCATCTTTGCGGAGCCGGGCTTATCCCAACCGCCTTAGATTTAACCCTGCCACGTGACCACGCCGCAGGGTCGACAATTATGGAACTCGCTGACTCCAGAGGTAAGCGTTTTAATTTAATGTAGCCGTGCATATGTCTGCTGGCCCAAACAAAGACATTAAAGCACTTGTAGATTCACGGCTCGTAGAGCCTGTTCGAGTCGTAATTCAAAAACTTACGGGTATGGCCGACTCCATGCAAATCCCCAATAAGACTGCTGTTAGATGTAACGTAAGCACATAACGAAGCAATCAGAAACTTTTGTCAGGGTAAAGTATAAGGTATAACGCATAGTTTAACACCGCAATGCATAGCATGCCAATAAATGCGAGAACAAATTGACAGTGATTTCCAGTGCCCCCTTACCTAAGTTAGGCATCAGCCAACCATGCTGCCTGAGGAGTGTGATACGACTTCTCTAGTTAGTAATCCAACCACCGCCACGATCCTAGTGAACAAAGCTGGGGCCGACGACCCACCAAACAGCTGCATAAGTTAGCCTGGCACCCTCCCGGAAAGAAAATAAAATTTTAAGCTGTAAATATATAAAGATGATTTTGAATTTTCCATGAAAAAAAATTGAAACATGCTATAGATACAACACTAAGGGCCATATTCCAAGACACAAAAATAAGGGTTTAGGTGTTGAATATGCAATACCTGTACCCTAACCATATTCCAAGTGCACGATAGGACACGGCCAGTCCCTTATTTTTAGGGCACTGATTTTTGGTGTCCTATCTGTTGCCGATTTGATCCATAACTGTATATATATTTTTTTTCCTTTTTAATGAACTTTAATGTAACTTATACGATTACAATTTCCCCCCTAATATCTTAAAAAACAGCAAACATAAATACGGCCAAAAATTCATCGTTTATTCTTGTACAACCAAAATTAAATATTTTATTTCACATTATAATTCCATAGTTTTAAAAAATAAGGTAAAATTACGATGGATTCCACGAAGTACAACTGTTTATAGCCTGGTACAAGTCCTTGTTTATTAAAACGGCAGCCGATCTGATACCTTACAGGAGATCAGTTAGGACACGTTTTGGAATATGACCCGAAAGTTAGGGTATGGCAGTTGCCCAACAAGGCAGTGTATATTCGCTACCTTACTGAAACGTCTTGGAATACCGCCCTAAATATAATTATCCTGAAACATGTTGAATTCAGTTAAGTTCTGTTACATAGTTGAACAGTGACGAGATTCTGCAAGATAGGAATAGCCTCTGTCCTTAAGTATGGGCGGTGGGCCTTCACTAATCAAAATTCCCGCGCGTCTTGTTAAAAGAAAAACAAAGTCCCGAAGTTGACCGAAGGTTAAGTCTTCGGGCATGTTCGGGTTGGTCCTCAACCCTTTGTGAAATGTAGGCTTCCCGGGAGGTGCTTGGCGCGGCCAGTGGGCTAAGAAAGCCGCGCTGTTGTCACTTACTCGTATGTTCAGGGGGGGGGGGGGGGGACACTTCATAGGGCATGGCAATCGCATTTTTCTAGTTGCTATACAATTTTATCCAACATCTGAGCACAAAAATTATAATCAAAATACCACGTTGATTAAATAATTATTACATTTGTTTTGACATTTTATCAAATTTATAGCATAAATTGGTATTGTTGAAATGAAAATAATATATTTACTTAACAAGTTTTCGTTGGCATGTTGAACCACTTGTTTATCCATAATTAATGGCGTCGCGTCGGCGTTGAATTAAGCAATATTAGGTTTAATAAAAAAATTCGAAGGAAATTTTGTTTCAATCATGTTGAAATAGTAATCTCGTTAAATAATATTAATGATTTCATGAACTACGTTCTAAATTACTGTTATGAAACATGCCTGATTCGGCTACGTGTTGTGTTAACTACTGCTACTACAACAAGAGAAGAGATAATAATAATTAACTTTACTTTAAGTTTCCGCATGACGAAACTAGGTATGTGTAAATCATTAAAACGAAACAAAATAAAAATTTTGTGTAATTAAAATAGTGATGAGCATTTTGTTTTCATGCCCTACAGAATTTCCTCTTTTTAGGTAGTGTGTAGTCGCACATTGAGGACAAGCACACAATACATAAATACTTAGGTACTGTTCTAAACGTTAATGAGTCTCAAATTCTGCTCAAACTTGTTGCTTATGTACTTTAATTAGTCTAAATTTTTTGTATGAATTTTATTTTTAGGTCGAGAGGGAGGTGTGGGTAAAAATTTTGTATTGCGTATCCAAGTCAATCCCTTGATACTAATGGCATGATCCTGAATACATTGATCCTGTGGTAATGATGCTTGCTGTTTTAACATTAATTAAAACAGCAAGCATCATGTGCCACCGGATAAATCATACATAATCATGCCAACAGGACCAAGGGATAAACTTGGATACGTGATACGGAACAATTACCGAGGTGAGGGTTGCGATAAAATGAAGTGTCTTTTAAATTTTTATGTTGAAATTAAGATTCCCCCCCCCCCCTTAACAATTGCTATACACCTGTCTTCAAGAAGTGAAAATGCGAGAAAGATTTGTACTAAAATGGTACATCTTAGGTAGTTAAATTTGCCAGAAATACACATTGCCTGTGTTAATGATTAAATACTTCTGGACGTTTTTTTATGCATTAGTTTTGTTTGCGATTTGTGATGCAATTCGGTAGGTACCTACGAAAATCCTAACCTTAACTTCAATCAACGTGATTCTACTAGAACAGAAATTATTTCTTGTACATAAAAAAAAGGTAGCAATTTATTATAATCCGAAAATATGTTACATTTTATGCATTTTAACAAATGTTATGCTACGTAAACAAAACATTTTTAACCGAAATGAGGTTAAGGCAAACACTGTCCCGAAGGTAAGAAATTTACTTATTGTTTTAAAAATATTGCTCTCCTAAATAATTATATGTTACGTTTACCGATATTTAGTTATAAGGGAAAAAAAAATAAAATCAATATTTTTATAAATATTAATGCATGCACGAAAGAAGTCACAAGCTCGCCAACATTCAGTTGAAACTGCAAATTTCCCTACTATTCAAATTAGTGTTTTAAGCATATTAACTGCAAATTGTACTTTCTAGGATCAATGTTGTATTTAAATTAAATTTTACTTATAATTTGAAATGTAAGTCTTACTCCAGAAGGTACTTTATCTCGGTTTTAAGCCATTGCAACTTTGTTTTAATGTTTGTCAAGTTTGCGTTTTTGTATAGCAACTAGGGCATTTCTGAATAAAAAAACGTAGAACTGCAATAGCATTGAGTGTCCACTCTGTACTAGTACTTTACTTACTCTATGCGTCTGTTCTTTTCCAAGTGAACGAAGAGCGCCGGAAAGTCCAGAACACAAAACGTGATAACTTTGTAGTCGACAATGTGAATATTTATGTGAACTAAATATATGTATGTTCAATTCGAAAGCGTAGTTCAGATATTCTATTGGGTTTTCCATAAAATATACGTGGCCATGGGGGAGGGGGCGAGGGGGGATAATAAATCAGCTTATGGTGATATTCTTTCTTAAAGTAAGTAATTAATTATTTTATTCCTGTTAAAGTAACAGTAATCTTCAACAAAGATTATATGCCAACATAGAGCTCATGTGAACTGCTAAGAAAAACTGATAGGCTACATATTATATAAACAATATTGTGGCAAACTCACATTTTTTTTCACAATAATCTTTATGTTCTGAATATATAAATTTACTTGAAGTAATCGCAAATGGTATGTGAGAGTTGAACATAGTTTAGGACACTGAAAAAATAAATCACGAAATTAATCGAAACATTAGTTTTGTTTAATATGAATTTTTGGTGTCATTTGCATACGCTGTAAAAAATCCCAGAAAGGCTCATCAATATGTTTTATTTCCAACATCAAATATTAACGGTAAATATTACATGTTATATCAATGAAAATTCTATGCCCGTTAGTATATGTTTGATGCATTTGCACTAACCCAGAACTCGTGTTTTAATTGTAAAACTGATATTGTTTTGTCTTATTGTGTTATAGTAAGGTCTATATTTGTTTTACATGAGTTGTTTAATGTACTGTATTAGTCTTTGGTTTTGACAAACACAGGAGATGAAGCTTGAAGGAGAAATGAACAATTCCTTTAGATATTAAGTTATATCAGTGAGCTCGTGGCGTTGCCTTGCATTTGAAACGCGCTATCGTTTGGTGCGTGCGTCACGTCTTGCCAAAGGTTGGCGTCCCAGGTTTGCTGATGCGTAACCTTGATGCACCGAGATGCAACGGCACCAGGCTGTGGATCAGAGAGCTGAGGCGAAGAAATAGGTAACTATTTTCACCGAGGCCGCTCAAGGGGAGAGAGTGTTGATAATAATTCGAAATAATTAGGCATTACAATTTAAGAGGTAGCAATTCCTACATAAGTTAGCATTTACAATTACAATAAGTCGACGATCCTGGAGGAACAGGAACAACATATCTGGGTAAATATTTACCGCTGCTGCACTACTGAACAAGGCTCGTACTACGCATTCCTTGCTGAAATTTCCACTGGAACTTTCACAGGTAAATCAGGGTGGCCAATATATTTGTGATACAAGATTCCAGGTTTTTTCCAGGTTTTTTCAAGATTTTCCAGGTTTTGCAATATATATATATATATATATATATATATATATATATATATATATATATATATATATAAACAAAATGACATGTTTTTATTTATGTAATACATAATATAAAGCACACATTTTAAAACACGGAACTGTATAGTACTAAATATAAAACAAAAATGCGTGATACATACCTAACTAAAAAAAAACAGGTGACAGTTTACTAAATATATATTTGCCACATAACTTTAACCTTTTTTGTGTTTAAAATTTCTTCGTCTATGAGAGCGGTCTGTTTTAAGGCATCACTCATTATTTTGACTTTTTTTGCCTCAAGTTCCCTGAGGTTCTTTTCTGTTTTTTTTTTCTTTTGGAACCAAATATATCTGGTATATTTTGTGCGTATTAAACAGGGCACAACACTGGCCGGCTGGTGGTTGTTTTCATTCAAAACGTGGCTAAAAAAAACTTGCATGGCTCATGCTGTAAACATCAGGCTATACGTGTAAGTTATAAGGAATCTTATTATCATGAATTGAGATATGTTTTTCGCGTAGATATACACAGCGAGCGACCGGATGCTCGCCCGCGTCTTGTTTTAACTGTCGCAGCGATGTTTCTTTTGACAGCTCCCGTGGGTTGATAGAAAAAGGTCGCTTCACACGGCATAAAAAAAGGGGCTACGCCACTTATTTCCCACGCAGGAAACACACTGGCTGCTGTCTGTCATCCCCCGCATTTCCCCCTTCCTTTCTTCTAACATTCCACCTCTCGCCTCTCGCGCGAGCAATAACGAAGCGATGTAGCAGTTGCACCACGCATTGGGCCGTGTTATGCTTTGTTGGTGACCGCAGGGGGTCCAACATGCTTTTATTCGGTATATTCCCTTTTCATAGGACCACTGCTATTAAAATACATTAATATTTAAGTTGTAAATTCCTTGCCAAAGATGACTGAACTCTAACTTGGTGTGAAAAGTGGTATGTTTTGACATACTTTTTTTTGGAGGGTTGGGGGGGAAGGAGGGGTCCGAAAGATTTACTACCATCTTCCCCCTCCCTCAACTCTTCAGTACCCTACTCACAGTATAGTCCAGGAAACCAAGACTTAAAAAGCCACAAACCTGTGAAAAATTTGTCCAAACCTGAATTTTTGCACAGTTGTAGATTTGACTATGCTTAATAACATACCGAAAGTTTACCGCTGTAGACCTTGTGCGTATCACCGAAAATTTGCATTTAAGTCCTAGATGACAGCGACTTACATCAGTCCATTAAAATGCTACCCATTTGTACAGTTTTTAATTTAGACTGTCCATAAAACTACCAAAATAATCTTGAGACTAATACAGGGTAAATATTTACTTGGGCGGTACTTCCGAAAAAAAATGTTAAAAATCCGAAAATACCTTTATTTTATGCTCTTCAACTTCCTCTTTTCATTAAAATTGGCGGAGGTAAGAAATTCCAAATACTTTAGGAGATATCGAATTTTTAAATTTCATCATATGTAGTTGAGCGGTATTTCCGAAAATAAATGTTAAAAATCCGAAAATACCTTTATCATATGCTCTTCAACTTCCTCTTTTCATTAAAAGCGGCGGAGATAAGAAATTCCAAATACTTTAGGAGATATCGATTTTTTTAATTTTGCAATACAAGACCTGTGGAACCATTCGAGCGGCGCCATTTTTGTTATTTTGCCGTGTGTTCGTGAATGCGTAATTAATAAAATGGTTGATTAGGTCAGGTCAGTTACATTATTAATACTTTCAAACTAAGCCGACATTAAAAATTATTTTGTGAATTAATTTTAATGGCTGTTTAGTTTTAAAATATTTATAATGTAACTGACCTGACCAAACAAACCCGGACAGAGGGTGAACAGTAAACTAAAATGGTCGATTAGGTCAGGTCAGTTACATTATAAATACTTTCAAACTAAGGTGATATTAAAAATAATGTGAATTATTAATTTTAATTATTCTTTAGTTTTAAATTATTTATAATGTAACTGACCTTACCTAACAAACCCGTAACAAAGGATGTACAGTAACAACTCACGTAAATTTTTTTGTTAGCCTACTTATTACTTGCGCAACAATATCAAAATAACAAATAAGACTTTAAAATTAGAAACGTTAAAAACTCACCTAAGTTGGAGGCGGTAATTAAACACCGTTTTAAACAATAATTGAACTAAATAATCACGTATTAGTTCATTTGAATTCTGGCCTATCACGAACAATCACGTGACATCATTATCCAATAAAAAAAAATAGATACTCGTACGTAAACAAGAAACAATGGTGCACGCACGCCACAGGAATACGCTGGTTTTGTGCTGAAATTTAAAAATTCGATATCTCCTAAAGTATTTGGAATTTCTAATCTTTGCCGCTTTTAATGAAAAGAGGAATTTGAAGAGCATAAAATAAAGGTATTTTCGGATTTTTAACATTTTTTTCCGGAAATACCGCCCAAGTAAATATTTACCTAATACAGCTATTAATGTTGTAAAAAGCATAAATTGTTAATATTAAAGATGTGATATTAAGCGATTAATTCATGACATATTATTTTTTATCTTTGCCACTCAGATAAAAATACTATTTACACCAATTTGAAGAGTCCAATGCGAAAAATGTCTAAATAAATGTTTTTGGTTATACCTTTAGCTTTAAGACAGTATATTTATAAAGAGTCTAACGTAATTAGTTGGCTCATTAAAGCGGCCCGAGCGTTGCAGTGTACTGCGGCCGTACTGATCTCTCACGGCCACCGCCGTTCCAGCGCGGCATTGCGACACACTGCGTACTGCGACACTCATTCAACTGGGTCGTATTTAGGGATTACTTAAAACATAGCTAATTCATATGAGAGGGTGTATGTTACATGTAATGAGATATGCTTTTTTTTTTCTTATATGAATGTTTTTAGATACAATAAAATTAACAATAAACGATTTCTGCTTGGAACTTGTAAATGAAAAACTCTAGAGGACCTCTGGTTTTATATCTGCATGGATTTATTCTGTTTCAAAAATTTTATTATTAAAAATTATTTTTTTAGCAACAAATTTTTTTTTATTTCTGATACATCGTTTTATTTTCGATCAGAACAATGCAAAATTTTAATGTAGCCTGTATTCGACAAAATGAAAAATTATACATTTACTTCTTTAAAATCTGTTTACTACATAAAAATTGAATAAAACGATACATCGTAAATGTACTCTTAAGTTTTGTTTTCACTTTTACAACATAATTCCTATAATAATAGCTTTTTTTTTTCAGAAAATATATAAAACACGAGTTGTGTTGTAAAACGTATAGGTAGCATTACATATTCAGTTTTTTTTTAATAAGTTAATGTATTTGAGTGCTGCGCCTAGCTGACGTCGTTGGATTGCTAGTGGCAAAGAGCGGTGGTGGATGTTTTTGCAAGAGTTTGACCATATTTTATGACCCTACCTGTGAGAGGGTGTTCGTACCAGAAATCCTAACGGTTAAGGAAACTATCCATTCTCTGTAGTCACGTACGGGTGTGCTACTCCCGCAATATCGTCAAATATCACAACTTTCCGGGACGTACGGTCATTTCTCGGTTAGCTCTGGTTTCACCATAGTAAACGGAACAAAATCTTGTCTGTAGTGATTTCATATTCCTATTACCGTAGTAGTATGGCGTTTGAGGACAAACCAAGTTTGCTGTATACTGGGAGCCTACTTAAAAAAAGTATTTATAGAGTTATTAAATTATTTACGAAACACAATTTTGTGGATCGTTTGGGAAATTATAATTTAGGACTTAACTGCTCTTTATTGGTGTGATCACAAGGGATCATCGGTAAACTTTTGACATGTTACTAAGAAACGTTTATTCTACAACTGTACAAAGTTTCTGCTTTGGGATAATTTTCCATGTTTCTTAACAGCGAAATTCGTCCCTACCCCAAGCCGACTTCGGCAACCTCACAGTAGTACACACTACACGGCTCGGATAGCTTCAGGGGTCAAACAAATTGTATGAATCCCTTAACAAATATACCCATTTAAAGAAGAATAAATATGCAACAACGTTTATTGAAAGCGATTTTCACGTAGGGCTCTTTATATTTATGTAAGATGTATTAACTTTTCCGTAAAATTTAATGAAAATGAATTTATCAACTTTAATGATTTAAATTGTCTATTTTATATAAAGATGTTAAAACTGTGTACTTTTTATTACTATCCTCAGATAGGGCAATATTTCTAGATTATTTTGGGTTCCATACTGTCAGTCTACTCCATACACTGCATTTGCAATATCCATTATTGTGGATCGTTGCAAAAAATTGACATTTTGGGCTTAACTGCTCGTTTTTGGCGTGACGCACAAGGTTTGCAACGGTAAACTTTTGATATGTTACTAAGGAACGTTCACTCTACAACTGTGCAAAGTTTCTTCTTTGGATAATTTTCCATGTATTAAAAACCTTTGTTTCTTTACAGCGAAATTCGTCCCGACCCGAGCCTACTTCGACAACATCGCAGTAGTATACACTACGCGGCTCGGATCGCTTCAGCGGTCAGACTAATTGTATGAGACACTTAAAAAGTATACCAATTTAAAGATGAATAAATATGCAACAACGTTTACTCTAAGCGATTTCCATTTTGGGCTCTTTAAGTTTATGTAAAATTAATATATATTTCCTAAAAATTGAATGAAAGTGAATTCGTTAACTTTAATGATTTAAATTGTCTATTTTATAGAAAGATGTTTAAACTTTGTACTTTTTATCACTATCCTCAGATAGGGAAATGTTTCTAGATTATTTTGGGTTCCATACTGTTAGTCTACTCCATACACTGCATTTGCAATATCCATTATTGTGGATCGTTGCAAAAAATTGACATTTTGGGCTTAACTGTTCGTTTTTGGCGTGACGCACAAGGTTTGCATCGGTAAACTTTTGATATGTTACTAAGAAACGTTCACTCTACAACTGTGCAAAGTTTCTTCTTTGGGATAATTTTCCATGTATTAAAAACCTTTGTTTCTTTACAGCGAAATTCGTCCCGACCCGAGGCTACTTCGACAACATCGCAGTAGTATACACTACGCGGCTCGGATCGCTTCAGCGGTCAGACTAATTGTATGAGACACTTAAAAAATATACCAATTTAAAGATGAATAAATATGCAACAACGTTTACTCTAAGCGATTTCCATTTTGGGCTCTTTAAGTTTATGTAAAATTAATATATATTTCCTAAAAATTGAATGAAAGTGAATTCGTTAACTTTAATGTTTTAAATTGTCTATTTTATAGAAAGATGTTTAAACTTTGTACTTTTTATCACTATCCTCAGATAGGGAAATGTTTCTAGATTATTTTGGGTTCCATACTGTCAGTCTACTCCATAAACTGCATTTGCAATATCCATTATAGTGGATCGTTGCAAAAAATTGACATTTTGGGCTTAACTGCTCGTTTTTTGCGTGACGCACAAGGTTTGCAACGGTAAACTTTTGATATGTTACTAAGAAACGTTCATTCTACAACTGTACAAAGTTTCTTCTTTGGGATAATTTTCCATGTATTTAAAACCTTTGTTTCTTTACAGCGAAATTCGTCCCGACCCGAGCCTACTTCGACAACATCGCAGTAGTATACACTACGCGGCTCGGATCGCTTCAGCGGTCAGACTAATTGTATGAGACACTTAAAAAATATACCAATTTAAAGATGAATAAATATGCAACAACGTTTAATCCAAGCGATTTCCATTTAGGGCTCTTTAAGTTTATGTAAAATGTATTTATATTTCCTAAAAATTGAATGAAAGTGAATTCGTTAACTTTAATGTTTTAAATTGTCTATTTTATAGAAAGATGTTTAAACTTTGTACTTTTTATCACTATACTCAGATAGGGAAATATTTCTAGATTATTTTGGGTTCCATAATGTCAGTCTACTCCATAAACTGCATTTGCAATATCCATAATTGTGGATCATTGCAAAAAATTGACATTTTGGGCTTAACTGCTCGTTTTTGGCGTGACGCACAAGGTTTTCATCGGTAAACTTTTGATATGTTACTAAAAAACGTTCATTCTACAACTGTACAAAGTTTCTTCTTTGGGATAATTTTCCATGTATTAAAAACCTTTGTTTCTTTACAGCGAAATTCGTCCCGACCCGAGCCTACTTCGACAACCTCGCAGTAGTATACACTACGTGGCTCGGATCGCTTTAGCGGTCAGACACATTGTACCAAGCTCTCAACAAATAAACTAATTTAAAGTTTAAGAACTTTGCAACTACTTTTATTTAATGTTTTCACATCAGGCTCTACGTGTTTTTGTTATACGTATTTTCATTTCTGCCCTTTTTTTCAGAACACCTCTCTTCTAATATTATTGAATAAATATCATATTTAGTCAAACGTAGTGAAAGATTTTTAAATTTAATCATTGAGAATAATGTTTTGAGTAAGTTTTGGTTTGCTATTCTGAAAGTATACTATAGTAATTACGTTATAGTGCCATATTGTTGAGTGGTCAATAAAGTATTATTTAGGACTTAACTTCTCGTTTTCGGTGTTCCGCGCAAGGTTTGCGAAGTTAAACATTTCAAATGTTGCTAGAATACTTGAATGTTACCACTGTTTTAAATTTCAGTTAGCAGCAAATTTTACAAAGATTAAAAATCTTCGATTTCGTGGGAGTGAGAGTGGCCACAGCGCTTGCGGCTGTGACTCTGTCGCAGTGCGTAGACGACATTGATAAGCTCGGGAGTCTCTAGTGATCCTATAAATTAAGCTAGACTTTTGAGAGATATGTCCCTGTAAAGCTTAAGAACTATACAACAACTTTTGTTAAAGAAATATTTGCGTAAGACCCTTTATTTTTAAGTGAATTGTCTTTTTATTGCCTTGACTGATGTAAAAAAACTTATTTCATTAATTTAACATTTTTTTCTTACCTTTAATATTAACTTTTAGAACTTTATTCATTATAAATGTGAGTAGTAGTGCTTTAAGATTATTTTCATATAGCTATCGAGATTCTACGGTTAAAAGTGCGAAAATGGGAAGCATTTTAATGAACTGCTGCAAGTCGCTGTC
The DNA here is from genome assembly GCF_032445375.1 of Bacillus rossius redtenbacheri. Lineage (NCBI taxonomy): Eukaryota > Metazoa > Arthropoda > Insecta > Phasmatodea > Bacillidae > Bacillus > Bacillus rossius. The sequence continues at coordinate 208,381 of NW_026962514.1, read as the reverse complement.
ATCTAGGACTTAACTGCATATTTTCAGTGATACGCACAAGGTCTACAGCGGTAAACTTTCGGTATGTTATTAAGCATAGTCGACTCTACCACTGTGCAAAAATTCAGCTTTGGACAAATTTTTCACAGGTTGAAACCTTTGTTTCCTGGGCTAGTAGCCAAATTTTACGGGCGAAAGGAGGGTGAAAAGAGCGTTTTCTCACTGAAGGTTTTTCAAAGGGGAGAGAAGTTGGGGTGTTATAAGGGAGGACACTAGATGGTTTGTGTGAGCTAGCCTTGAAGAATGTTACAGAAGGGAGGGCATCACGAAGCCGCTGCCGCCAGCCAGCAGGAATTTTAATGATCTTTCATTACGTTTTTTTTAAAATATTTTTTTCTGATTTTCACATTTTGGTCAAAATTTCCAATTTTTTTACGGTTCCCGAGAATGTATTCGTAAAATCACTGCTTCGTTAAATCCGGTGTTCGTGAAATCGGGGTTCTGGTGTACATAATTATTATACCTTTAGTATTATTATTTTACAAATTTTAAGTGAACATAGCATTACCGACGTTAAAGGTACGTTAATGCGGAAGGTTTATCGGCCGGCCTAGACACACAGCTGCGAATATTCATTAAAAAAACGTGCAGTGTCGTTAGTTACTGGACATATTTGACAGTTTATTGATAAGCGATGGATTACAAGACGTCGTATTTTATAACGCCGCTAAACCGTTGGAAGCTACTAGTATAAATTAAAGTACTAATACAAGTGCAAACGTAGGACTTAACTTTGTTACAGGAAGCGTTGGCATCATCCTGAGCAGGTTGAGTGGAAACAAAATTCTGTAACTTGCAGGTTTCTTGATTGGTTATTTATTTATAACTCTATTGTAATTCTTAGATTTGGCATGGCTTGTAAATGCTCCCCTACCCATCGTATCGATCTTGAAACTTTTATTGCATATCTTGCATCTCGCACAAGTTCTGTCTTTCGCATCCTCAGTAGCCCATGGAAACTCAAGACTCATAACGACAAGAATACCTAGTAGACATTGCCGCAATAGCTTCCTAACAAACTGCACAGCGTAAGACTAACATCGCTCGAAGACTTGTACTGAACAGAACAAATTACAACAACACCCCGCGTTGCACGCCGTAGTGCGGTTCATATTCCCCCTCCCCTTCCCCCTATTAGTGATGTATTGCGTCTATGAGGAAAGAAGAAACATGACACGCCTGGGAAAACTACAGTCGCTGCCAACATGACATTTGCCGCGTGATTATCAGACGCCGCGATGTACGTCTTATATAAGTTGTGCGCATTTACCCGCAGCATTTGCCCAGGAAAGAAGTAAAATTCCAGACAGTTTCCCGGTTTTACCCGGGCCCTTTCAAATTCCCGACATTTTCCCGGTTTTTCCCGTTTTACCGGTTTGGTGGCCACCCTGTAAAATAACCCATCTGCAATTTTCTACTACTAAGCTCTCGAGATTTCATGCTAGGACAAAATTAACTATAAGTGTGGGACGAAAGTACAATACCCCCCAAAAAAATATATATAGGCACTAAGAAGAATTCTCTTAACTTGCAAGATATTACAGATATCATGTGAGCAATGGTTGTCTTACATACCGGTGACTTTCGCAAAACTCTGCCGGTTATCCACAGAGGCAAACTTGATAACGATATCAAAGTATGTCTCAAGTCATCAGGCTTATGGCATCAGATTAAAATTCAGCCTGACAACAAATATGGAAGTTCATCAGTACAACAAAATAACTGTGGTAGATTTCGCTGAAATACTATGAAAAATTGCTAAATGGCGATTAGAAACAAACTTGTTTCTTATAAAAAGCTCAAACTGTTAGGTTTATTTAGCACGAGTATGAAAAAATTTGTCACTTCAAGAACAAAAAAAAAATCATTGACATAAGATTAATTACAAAAAATTAATACTTTCAATGGGTGGACGCCAGCTTTACGAAAAAACTATACGCTAAAACTTTTTTATGAAATGCAGCCCAAATTAAGAAATATTGGCTGTGATCAGCACTAATTGAGCAGTAATTCGTGGCAACGAATTTTAAACAAAAAAAAAATGATATTTTAAATGGGTGGTCGCCAACTTGACGGAGGTACTATATGCTATAACTTTTAATGTAATGCAGCACATATTATGAAATTTTGGCTGTGATCAGCAGTAATTGACACTAATTCGTAACATAGATAATTTTCAAAAAAATTGATATATTTAATGGTTGGTCGTCAACTTGACGGACATACTATACGCAATAACTTTTCATTTAATGCAGCACAAATTATGAAATACTGGCTGTGATCAGCACTAATTGAGCACTAATTCGTGGCGAGCAATTTTAAACAAAAAAAATTGATATTTCAAAGGGGTGGTCGCCAACTTAACGGAGGTACTATATGCTATAACTTTTAATGTAATGCAGCACAAATTATGAAATTATTTTGGCTGTGATCAGTACTAATTGAGCACTAATTCGTGGCATAGAATGTTTTCAAAAAAATTGATATTTTTAATGAACGGTACCCAACTTGACGAACAAACTGTTACGATCGCGCTTGGCTGCAGTGCTTGGCGTCGCCGCGCTCGTTCGGCCTGTCTGCGCCCCCTTCCACCCGCATCCTCTCCCTGGTATCTCGTGTCATACTATCACGCGACATCCTGACTGTCGCAGCGCGCACCTGCCTCAGATCGGGTTACTTAAAAGAGGCCGCACTGCGGAATAAAAGGACTCAGACGCCTTTATCGGCGTTCTTAGAGCAGCCACCGCGTCCTTCGAGGACTCACGATGCGTTTCTGGGCATTTCGACGGCGAAGGTCGCGAGATATCTCGGAGACATGCCCGATTGTTCTGGACAGGAACCCAAGGGCTATATAAGGAAGTTGAGTCTGAGTCTGAGTCAGTGAGTTGGGAGTTCAGTGGGGAGTTCTCCCACGGCGGAGATTCCGGGCGATAGTGCCGCGGGTGCGGCAGAGGGGCGAAGTCCTTGGACGAAGGTTCCAGGGCAGAGAGTCAGGAGTTCAGTGGGGAGCTCTCCCGCGGCGGAGTTTCCGGGCGATAGTGCCGCGGGTGCGGCAGAGTGGCGAAGTCCTTGGACGAAGGTTCCAGGGCAGAGAGTCAGGAGTTCAGTGGGGAGTTCTCCCGCGGCGGAGTTTCCGGGCGATAGTGCCGCGGGTGCGGCAGAGTGGCGAAGTCCTTGGATGAAGGTTCCAGGACAGGGAGTGAGTGAGTTCAGTGGAGTCGGGAGTTTCCGGGCGATAGAGTCGCGGGCGCGGCGGAGTCCCGAGTGAAGTTGCGAGCGAGGAGTCGAGTGGGATCTCGGTGAAGAGGAAGTGAGTCTCGGCGGCGGCGGAGTGTGGCGACGGAGTCCCGCGGCGGAGACCCACGAGGGGTGCTGCGGCGAGAGTTGCGCCGGAAGTGCGGTCCAGCGAGGTGTGTGAAATGAGTGACTGGGGAATTGACATTTTTTACTTGTAATTAATTATCTGCCAATTTAGAAGATTATTTGTAAGTGACAAGTAGTGGTAATAAATAAAACTGTGTGTGTGAAATAAAATCTATTAATTGGGCTATCCTTTACGAACCCGCAGGGAAATCGTAACAGTACTATACGCTATAACATTTTATATAATGCAGCTGAAAATATGAAATTTTGCCAGTGATCAGCACTAATTGAGCACTAATTCGTAACAAAATTTTCCCCAAAACATGGACATTTTAAATGGGTGGTCGCCAACTTGCCGAACATTCTATATGCTTTATGTAATGCAGCACAAATTATGAAATTTTGGCTTTGATCAGCACTAATTTAGCACTAATTCGTTGCTTATTTTTTTCTTCAAAAAAATTAGTTTAAATTGGTGGTCGCCTGCTTGACGAACGTACTATTGGCTATAACTTTTTATGTAATACAGAAAAAATTATCTTTTTTATGGCACAAATTAGCACAAATTGAAAAATAATTTTTGACATATTTTGAACTTTTAATTCCAATGATTGGTCGCCAACTTGACAGTTGTACAAAACGAGTTAAGGGCTATAACTTTTAGGTTTACTTTGCACAAATCTCAAAATTTTGGCGTCTGGCAGCACAAATTGAGCACTAATTCGTGACATGAAGTTCATTGCAAAAAATTGATATTTTCCTTGGGTGGTCGCCAACTTGACGAACATACTATACGCAATTACTTTTTATGTAATGCAGCACAAATGATGAAATTTTGGCTGTGATTAGCACTAATTGAGCACTAATTCGTAACATAGAATTTTTAAAAAAAATATTTTTAATGAGTGGTACCCAAATTGACGAACATACTATATGCTATAACTTTTTATATAATGTAACTTATATAATGAAATTTTGGCTGTGATCAGCATTAATTGAGCACTAATTTGTAGCATAGTATGTTTTCAAAAAAAAAAAATATTTTTAATGGGTAGTCGCCAACTTAACGAACATAGGGGAAGGCGGGGCAAGATGGGGTGGTTAAGGGATTTCGTAATATATTTAATAAATTATTTAGCAGAATATGTTTTATTATGTATACATGTTAACATTGTCTTGTTTTCTTTCAAACACATTGGTCAAAATGCTTATAACTTTTTACATTAACGAAAAAATTTCGTTTTCTCAGAGAGTGGCAAATGCCCCATCTTACCCCGACCCCCGGGGTAAGATGGGGTGGTTGTTGGGGCAAGATGGGGTATGAGTAAAAAGTTTTAAATGTGATAGGTTTACATGTAATAATTAAAGTTTCAACATAATAATGAGTTATTATACATAATTACATAAAAACATTAGTATTATCGCTCACAAGAACTTTAAAAGAACCTATTAAGTTTGAAACCTTAAAGCAATAAAGTTTTGAAACAAACCATTGCCATTAAACACACGCTTATAAGAAAGATTTTCATTTTCTTGCTAATAAAGTTTAGATTTTACTAAAGTGAACCATTTAGTTTTGCTTACAATGTTCACAGACAAAACTGACTTCATCATCTTCATCTTCCTCTCTGGCACATGAGCAGTGTGCCCATCTGTAGCAGTGTCTACATGACACCCATCCTTCATTAGACTGAGTATAAAAGTAGCCGCAGTACAAACATTCTGTATCACAATTTCCTTCACTGTCTGAGCTATCCACATCCTTTTCCGATGAAACATTTTTAGATTTTATTTTTCCTGCTCTTCTCTTGGCCTTAATTCCCTTACACTTTTTTGGCAAATTTTTCTTCAGTTTTTTGTCAGATAGTGTTTTCTTCTGTACTGTCTCATTTTGCAGTTTGCCCTTCCCTGAAAGTTTGTCTTCGAGTTCTCTTTTATAAGGAGAACTTGTAATTATCGCTGTTTTGCCTTTTCGACATGCTACCTTCCTAACGTTTCTTTTTCCTACATGAGGAATGGGCAATATTCGATCTGGATAAGTGGTGAAAACACTCATCTTCCCTGAGTCACTGAGGATGGAGTCGTCTTGGTGGCTCGAAGGCACAAGATGATGTGAACATCCAGGTTCGTTGTTGACTTGAGACGTACCAGGGTCAGCTGTTGTTGCCTCGCTGAGTGCACATTCATTAATGACAGTAGGATAGGTGTGGTCAGTAGTGTTTGATGCATGAAAAGCTGAGTCAGGAAAAATATCTGAATCAAAAGGATAAATTCCTGTCGCCTTGAAGCTGTTTATGGCATTGCTCATTGTTGCAGCTCTAATGAAGGCTTTTCCTAGAATCTCAGCAATCTGAAACATAGTGACCGCCTTTCCTGGGTGCGATCTTAACCAGTTTGTTGTCTCTTGGTCATAATATGTGCTAAGAGGTTTCATAACTCCAACATCAAGGGGTTGTAGTCTGTGGGTGCAGTGAGGTGGAAAACACATTATAACCACCCCACATTCTCTGGCTTTATCGAGAATGTTTAAGTTTTGAACATGAGTTGAATGCCCATCCAGCAGGAGGAGAACTGGACGTTCCTTTGATGCACCTGAAAACTGCACAAAACTCTCAAACCAACTTTCAAAAATATCTTTCTGCATCCAGCCAGAAATGTGGCACTGCGCCCACATTCCAGGAGAGCAACCGTTTAGCAGTTCGGACTTCATCCTTTGCCTTGGGTACACCAGCATGGGTGGCATAAATGTGCCGGCAGCATTCATGAATAATTCAACAGAAACTGTTTTCCCTCTGTCAGCTGAAGTCAATGCTCCAACCTGCTTTTTTCCTCTAGTAGCAATAATTTTAGATGTCGATTTGGGAACAGCTGAAATTCCAGTCTCGTCACAATTGTAAATTCGGTCTGGTGTAAAGCTGTAGCTGTCATAAAGTTCTCCCAGCAACTTATAAAACTGCGAAATATTTTCTTTGTTGAATGCTGTAGCACGAGCTATCGATGAAGGCTCGGGCTTCCGAATCGACAGATCAGGATTCCTTCTCAAAAAACCGGCCAGCCAATCTGCACCTGCTTCCTGCTTTTCTTTATTAAAATTATGTTTCTTATTTTTTTTTTCAGCTAGCTGAAAAGCCAATTTTTTTCAAATCATTTGTTCTGAGACCAAATAGCCGACTTTCCATGTGCTTTACATAAGCTGCCAGCTCCTTTTCTTCGTCCATGGTAAATACGGTGGTCATGGGACCTAACTTTTCTCTCACGCTTTCCACATCTGTCATCTCATTCTGCTCATTTTCTGTTCGATGTTTTCGTACCTTACGTTCCAGTGTGGTTTGTGGAACATCGAATATTGAAGCAGCCTTGTAGTAACCCATTCTTCCGCTCAGAACTTCATTCACTGCTTTCATCATAGAATCATCTGACCAAGCTCCTCTGTTACTGGTCCGTTTATAACAGCGAACAATTTCTGGAAAATAAAAATAAATACATTCAATTCACTGAAAAATTCCGAGTTTATAAACAGAACTATGAACATTTAAAGAGATACATTTCTTATTAATCTACTTTTGAATTTTGGATGATTTACATGTAATAATTAAATTTAAAACACAATAATCAGTTACGATATGTAATTACATAAATTGTCGGAAGACTAAAAACATAAAAAAAATGCTTGCATGGATTTTAAAATTATAAATTTAGAAACCAATGAACAATTAAAATTTCAAATTTACCTAAACATTATAAAAGAACAACAGTTTGTAATAAAAACCCTAATTTTCATATTAATAAAGTTTCATTTACAAGAGTGATCCATTTAGTGTCACGCGCAATGTTCACAAACAAAATTTATCTTCAGGATTAATTTTTTATTTATGTAGGCCAATACTGGGGTATTCGTCCTCGTCTTGCCCCAAACCACGCCTTATAGGTTATACCGACTTAGATTAGTACCAACGAACGATAAAATTATAGTAAATACTGCATTTAAATCCATAAAAGGAGCACTATTGATGGTATGATAAATTTTATTTAGATATATTAAAGCAACTTACCGTTGGATGATAGTAAAATGCTGAAAATTACATCAACGTCGGCGAATAATGCAAACTTGTATGTGTGTCATGAACAACTGAAGAGAAAATGGCTCCAACGCTGGTATTGCTCTCTACGATTACTTTGATTTAGTTCAAACTGTCACCGCTAGATTGCAACAGCTGGCAGGTTTGGAAGTGCCACTACCCCGTCTTACCCCATATCCCCATCTTGCCCCGCCTTCCCCTACTATAGGCTATAAGTTTTTATATAATGCAGCTGAAATTATGAAATTTTGGCTGTGATCAGCACTAATTGAGTACTAATTCGTGGCATACTGTTTTCAAAAAAATTGATATTTTTAATGGGTGATCGCCAACTTGACTAACATACTATACGCAATAACATTTTATGTAATGCAGCACAAATTATGAAATTTTGGATATGATCAGAACTTATTGAGCACTAATTCGTTGCTTAATTTTTTTTTTTCAAAAAATTGATTTTTTAAATTGGTGGTCACCAACTTGCCGAACATACTATAGGCTATAACTTTTTATGTAATGCAGAAAAAATTGTCTTTTTTACGGCACAAATTAGCACAAATGGAGTACTAATTTGAGATAAATTTTGAACTTTTAATTTTAATGTGTGGTCGCCAACTTGACACATGTACAAAAAGAATTAAGGGCTATAATTTTTAGGTTTACTTTGCACAAATCTCAAAATTTGGCGTCTGTCAGCACAAATTTAGCACTAATTCGTGACATGAAGTTCATTCCAAAAAATTGATATTTTCCTTGGGTGGTCGCCAACTTGACGAACATGCTATACGCAATTACTTTTTATGTAATGCAGCACAAATGATGAAATTTTGGCTGTGATTCGCACTAATTGAGCACTAATTCGTAACACAGAACTTTTTAAAAAAAAATTAATATTAAATGGGTGGTACCCAAATTAACGAACGTACTATACGCTATAAATTTTTATATAATGCAGCTGAAGTAATGAAATTTTGGCTGTGATCAGCAGTAATGATCACTAATTCGCGGCATAGAATTAAAAAAAAAATATATATTTTTAATGGGTGGTCGCCAACTTGACGAACATACTATACGCAATAACGTTTTATGTAATCAGGGTGTCCACTTATAAACTAAAAAAAATTCCAGTACATGAAAAAAATTTCAAGTACATTTTACACCAGCCAAAATTTTTTTCCATCATTTCTCAGCAGATTTCTACAAACATTTCTTGGGAACTACACAATCATGAATCTGTCTCAATAAGAGGCAAGTATAACAAATTAACAATATACAAGAATGTATTACAATTAGTTAACTTACCAAGTAAGTAGTTGAATAGTATGTGGGCACTGCATCTCACCTCTTCGCATCACAATTAAAAGTCACAGAATAACAAGTGCCACAACTGTTTTCCAAGTTTATCATTCTTGAGATTAAAATACCTAGTACCAAGATTTGAAAATATGTTTAAATAAAATTATTTTGTCCCAAATTTTACCTTCTGTAGAAGCAATTCCATCTATAAAAAATCCTAAATACAAGAATATACACACTGTAGACATTTCTCACATAAAATTAACAAGTAAACCACCTGCTCTCACTTTTTTTGCCACCACTGACTCTTTTCTTCTCCCCACTTTTAATATTCAGCCCAAATACACGTCAGTATATAATCTTTACGGGAGTGATAAAGGTGGGGCGAAAACAGCAACATTAGCTAGTTCGTCAAGACATGCCCGGGGTCTGGTTGATAAGCTGGAAGAATTTCCGTCCTTGGATTTCTACCTGCTTCCCTTATAAGCTCGTCTTTAAAAATGTTTACCAAATGTAAACCATACTTGAAAATCAAAAACGCTATCGTAAAGTATATATGAACTCACAAACACCGTACAAAGACTAAGGGCGCGGTTACACGGGACCCTGAACTACTTCAGGTGAACATGTTTAAGTAAACACGTTTACAAACGCGAAAGTGTACGGTTACACGGTAGTTGCTGAAAAGTGTGTTTAGCTCTAAAACCGATTGTCTACTGTCAACGAATGACTGTGTTGTTGATCTCTATTTTGTAATTGTATCCAGAAAACGCGGGATTTTCTCACTTGTTTATACAGCATTATCAGCAGAAATGGAATGTGTTTTCATATTGCTCAATATTTTATTTTACAAATCGGGAATTAAAACAACATGCACAGTACAATTTTTAAACTTATTTATTATTATTTTTTGAGCGAGAGTGCCTATCTCAGTTTTAAGAAAATTAAGGTCAGGATCAATTAAAAAAAATATATATATAATTATCTGTTGATTTTTTTTGTTGCATTCGGTAAAATATTACTCGAACTTGTGCCAGAAACACTTTCCATCTTGAATTTCTGCAAAAGACTGTTTATATTCTAAACAGCCAATCAGAGGCTAATGTAGAAGATATGTCGATCTGAACTACTTTGCCAACCTGTTTAAGTTAAATGGGAAATGGCCTCGAACGAAACATGTTCAGACTGTGTGTAACCGCACTCAACAGCTGAACATGTTCACCTGAAGTAGTTCAGACTCCCGTGTAACCGCGCCCTAAGTGACACTTTTCAGAATAAAATAAGGGGCTTTGGGGTGGGGATGTGACACGTGTTGTAGCTATGCACTGCACACGATTGCGGTTGCTATGCGTTACGCGCCGTAAATGTTGGACGGAGGGAAGGATTAGTATAGTTAATGTGCTGTTAAATAAATATTTTTACGGCCCTGCTAAATTTTTCATTCCTGAAATCTCAAAGTTTCAGTGATTTCTCATCGAAATACTGCTGTGTGACTAGTAAACAAATTTATTGTATCAGAATAACTTATACGTTATACAGTATCTACTAACAGTAAATGGCTGTCACGTGGACCTTAAAATATTCATTTTAGCGGGAATGGACTATACAACCTAGATTTTGTCACACGGGTGTGGAAGCAGAAGGGAGGGAGGATGGTGTTGACGTGTTGACAGTTTCTCACGCAAAAGGTAGCCCGAAGGGAGGAAATGCTGGAATGCGGATGGAAAGAGGAGGGGTGACCGGATGGTCTGTGTTTCTGGGAGGGATGAGTCTTGAAGAATGTGCAACAGGGGAGGGAGAGGTAAGCCATATGACGTCTTGTTGCCGCTAGCCGTCAACTTCCATATGTATATGAAAAACAGCAACAAAATACATACAGTATTCTACCATGATGGTTTCCAACACATAACCTCTAGACAAAAACATCCGCCCTAAACATTTTAAAAGCAGAAATATTTATTAACATTAAAAATAAAGTCTTATCACTACGATAATTATAAATATACATAAATTTATAAAAAAACAAATAGGAAAAAATTCTGAAATGTATTGTACTGTACACTTTTTTCTAAATGGATCGACAGGTTTTCTGTACATGCTTTTAGCTACAACTCCGTGCATGAAAAACTGGAGTTAGGCCGCGCGAAAAATGCTATGAATTCAACATTTTATAAAATTTTATTGGACTAATTTAGTTCAATGAAAGAATAAACACACTTCGCACAATGTTTGTCCTTATTAAAACTTTAATTTATTTACTTTATTAGCTCATAGGTCTTTAAAAATACTACATTAATAAACACCATTGAACATAATAATTTATTGTATTTTAAAAATCTCTCTGCAGACAAACTAAGAAATGTGCACATATACCAGCTAAATCCATCGATTGCTACAAGCTTTCTCTACAAAATGTACGGTCCCCTTTTTCAAAATCGGTCGACAGATTTTCTGTATATGCTTTTAGCAACAACTCCGTGCATGAAAAACTGGTAGTAGGTCGCGCGAAAAATGCTATGAATTCATCATTTTATTAAATTTGTTTTGAATTTATTGCACAAAGTTCGGTAACACTTTAAGCCATCTTGAACCAACCTTAGCGAGTCACCAAGTGCTCAAACGATCTGTGTATTTCCGAAAAAATCTTGTTAACAAACCGAAATAAATTTGGTTTTACTTAGTTTAAAATATGTCTGAGAACAAAACAATTAATTATTTAGAATCACACGAGACAAAATATATGATTTTTTTTTGAATCTGCCAACCACAGCTCTTGAGTGTAACATATACAATGCTTCATTGTAAATAGATATGCCGAAGCTAAAAATGTATTAAACTTAAGAGTAAACCTGAGATAGTTTGCAGATTTTGTCGCCATGCTTGTTACAGTTGTGAAATTTTATTTGCAAAATATTTTACTTTAATATTTAATTAATTTCTTTATTGCAATCGTGTGAAACGTTTAGGTCAAATTACCTGCCAGAGAGTCTAGTATATGCGCGGCTACAATGTTCTAGGCGCGACTGTACTTTCCTAAATGCATTTCCTCTTTCCCCCCCCCCCCCCCCCGGTCCATCTTCTCCCAGGACAGTTTCACACGCTCTTCAAAAGGAGTACTACCAGCAAAATTTCCAGAAACTGAGGGCACATGACAACTTGACAAGTAGTCCTTAGTCTCGCATTGACTATTCCAGCGGTAGCGGTTCCCAAACGTTTTCAGCTGGCGACCCACCTTTCCTTATAGGAATACCTTCACGGTCTTTCGGTCCATGGTGGAGTAAAAAACCTTATTTGTATCGTATCCCTTCCTTATGTATACATAATTTACCATAAAATGTTGCTTTTTTTTTTAAAGATACCGATTGATTATTGATAAACAATGTGTATTCTGGTTTGAAAATGGTTGACAAAATATATGCACTCTGTAACAACATAGTTATTTATTTAACAATAGAAATGTATTTGCACACAATTTGATTAGTTTTGATTGTTCTTATCGTTTCTGATGGTTTATTCCAGCGGTTCCCAAACGGTGGGTCGCGACCCACTAGTGGGTCGCGGAAGGGTTACAGGTGGGTCGCGACTCGATCCTAAAACTATCGGAAACATTCGAATAAACCATCACAAATGATAAGAAAATTCGAAACAAATAGAATTGTGTGCAAACATATATATATATATTGATAATAAATAAATAACTGTTTTTACTACAAAGTGCTTATATTTTGTCAACCATTTTCAAATCACAACACAAATTGTTTATCAATAATCAATAGGTATCTTAAAAAAAAGCATATATATGCAATATTTGATGGTAAATTATTTATACATAAAGAAGGGATACGATACAAATAAGTTTTTTTTACTCCTCCGTGGACCGATAGACCGTGGAGGTATTCCTATAAGGAAAGGTGGGTCGCCAGCTGAAAACGTTCGGAAACCACTGGTTTATTCAATGGTTTCTGATAGTTTCAGGAACGAGTCGCGTTCCACCTGTAACCCTTCCGCGACCCACTGGTGGGTCGCGACCCACCGTTTGGGAACCGCTGGACTATTCCACAGCAAAATTCATGAGACTCACATCACCGCACAGGGCAGATACCTTATATATCGGCCATCAAATCACCAATGTACGCAATTCAAATTAACAACATTAAAAATGCATATATTTTCTAATCCTAAATTACAATTAATTAAAAATTTGAAATAGTACTCCTGTATATCGAAAAGGATCGCGGTCACAAGAAAAAGAGATAAGGGAAAAAATTTAATACCCTGAGTTGGGCAGTCCCACGCGTACGTACCTATACTTTATCACTATTCACTCACGAACTCGCGGCAAATTTTCACAAAATCTCGTTCAGTATGAAATGATTGAGCAGGTACCTAAAAAAAAAAAAAAAGGTAACGTAAATAAACAATAAAATTATGTCACCCTGGTTTTTATGTTACAGCAAAGATAGACAAATGTCAAGAAATTTACTTTTAAAAAATAATAAGTACCTATGTTAGTGTGCAATCTTAACTTCCTTGGGTGTGCTTCATTTGAGAAAAGATTAATTTATCTGAAGAGCGAAAGAGATACAATTTTTAACGTAGTCCAAGATTAACTTTAACATACCAGCGCAGAAAACTGATTAACTGCAAAGATGATTTAGACAAAAGAATAATAGAGAATCATAAGCTTACTTGTAACAGTGTATATTATGAATTATGCTTCAGAAAATTGCCATATAGATATATTTAAAAAATATATATATGTATTTTTTTTTTTAAATAATGTAACATTATATTATTACAACCCAAAAATAATACAAAAACAGTTTGTTAAATTGCATATATGTATATAATATATATATATATATATATACATTTGGTAAACTGCAATGTATACAGCTAGCTATATACGTTATACTCTTTTTGGAAACTAGACATCAATAATATTTTTTTGAATAAACAAGCATAATTATGTTAATTTTCAACTTATTTATGGGATTTTCATATTTAGAGATAGCAAAAGTTTTTTCTAGCATCATATTAATTTTGTATACTTACAACATGAATTTTATATATTCTACCAAAGTATGTTCTAAAATATAAAATGTTTAATAATTTTTAAGAACTACATTTCACATGCGTTTTTGTAAAAGCACACGATTATTTTTACTGTGTATGCGCATACAAAGTATAAACACTTACGAATACTATTCAACTTAATCTGTATATTCTCGTAAGCAAACAGTAACCTTTCCTTACAATTTTCGCACATTTTTGTAAGAAATTTAAATAGGTGCCTAAACAGTCAAGTTCCCAAAATAAAATAAATGTTTTAGTTTTGATAAGACACAAAGATGTTTTCTGTAAATTTAGCACAAAAATTTAATTAATTTACATGTTTACTGCATGCAAAGCATGAATCTAAAAACGAGACAAGTGTCGTCATAGTTATACCGAGACAGATCAAGCTCACTTTGTCAAACCTTTCCTGTAATAATCATCTCGTACATGTTATAACAGGAAGCAAATTCATAGCTATTTAATAAAAAAAACCTTAATTCATTAAAGGAGATGTAAATGTACAAACAAACATAAATCACATTAATTAAAATTTACTATTTGCCAAAATATTTAACTGGAATGTTCATGGTGGCAAATGAAAAAAATACAAACAATTTTTGCCATAGCTCATAGCTAGGGACATGAATTTTTCGCGAGCACGAATTTTTCGCGTCAACTCGCGAATTTGGTACCAAAACACGAATTTATAACTTTCACCGACAACTGCACGAAATCAATCACTTTTCGCGAAAACAGGTAAAAATTTTTGTTTTCCGCGATTCTTTATTACTTCTGCCAAGAACATCAATATGCGCCGCCTCATAACATTGTTTATTTTCGGCGTAACGCTGTTTTTAGATAAAGTACTTACAATTATTTATTACGATTTTGAAGTTTGTTGTTCCAGATCATGTTTTTTTTTTAAATAATGGGAAACTTTTTAATAACCTTTATTTTAGTCTGAATTTTACGTGTTAGTACCACACAGTGAGTCAACAAACCAAAATTACGAAAACGAAACACTATGCGACCTGTGGAAACTGGAAGCCATCTTGAAGAAAAAAAGTTCAGTTCAGTAGTACCAATAGAAGAGAAGCAAACCGACTGAATTTCTGATTTGTTTATATCCGTCGATTTACGTTGCGAACCAGAGCTTTAATAGTTATTTAACACAGCCGTATATTAATTAATGTGTTTTGAATTTACATCACGTCGGTTTCTACAAATTTACGATACCTTGAAAATCAACATTTATTAGTGTTTGTGTTTACATATTCTTTTATGCTCGTGCTCGACAATGAAAACGTTCATTACCCACAGCGTAGAGCCCACGACTTGATATTAACAAAATAAAGAAAACCTGTTCTCCGTTCCCCTAATTTTTTGAAGTATTTTTATTAAATATATGTGACGCAACGGTGAAATGATTGACTAGCCTACGTTAAATGTAACCGCTGTAAGAAAACATTCAAAGTGCGTCGGTGATATTAACCTTAATTTCAAAATTCGGTGGTTGGCTGAAAATGCTTAACCAAAATGTTTGTGCAGCAGACGGAGCTTTTCAGTACAAAAAGGATTGTTTTTATTGCCTAGACAAAAAACCGTAATGTGTAAATTCTGTAATTGTCAAGTGTCATGGGAGAGAAAATATTCAGTAGAAAAACATCTAAAATCAGCTAAACATGTGAGTAGTGTAACAGTGTAAGCGAACGTGATAAAAAAAGGTTCTCAGCTCCAGACGTCAATTGCAACATGTTTCAGTAGTGCTGAAAAGCGGAAACAGACAGTTGAGTATTTGAGAAAAAGAGTCACAGTGACATTCCTTAGTGCTAACATACCCCTTGAAAAGCTTGAAGATATTCCCTGTGTGAGGGTTTTGCGGGAAAAATATCTGCCTGCCCTACAAGAAGAGACAGTAACTTCAATGAAGAAAGAATTGAAGGGTAAGTGCATATCTGTGTACTGTGACGAGACAACAGATGCAAGGGGACAGTGCATTTTTGTGGTTTTATTTAAAGTTATCGAAGCTACTGACTCTCTTGAAGTTGTTGTGGCCGATGTTCACAACCTTGAAACGGCAGATTATAAAAGTTGTTCCAGAGCAATTTTAGAATCTCTTAAAAAATATGAAGTAGAATATGATGACGTTGTGGCCCTAGTATCTGATTCTGCAAGATATATGGTCAAAAGTTTTGAAACTCTGAAAAACATTTTGTCAGACCAAGTTCTGATTATTCAGTGCTGGGCACATAAGTTGAATCTTGACTTGATGTAAGTTTGTGGACATACGCCATTGCTAAAAACTTTTTCTGTTGAAGAAAAACTAAAAAATAAAAGTAAAGAAATATATAAATAAAACCCAAAAAAAGACAAAAAAACACAAAATTAAGCAAAAAATTGCTGTTGTCAACAAGGATATAAACACCACAAAATATTCCGTGACAGGAATATGGTCAACAAAACAAAGAAAAACAAAGAAAAATGTACTAAGAGAACGAAAAAAAAAAAACACAAATGATGACGACACAGAAATATTGAACCCAAAAAATTCAGCACTACGGTTGAAACGAAACAAAACACGACAAAACGAAAAGACGAAACAAACACAATAGTTTTCCAAAACAGAAACAAGCGACGTTTCGGGAACTGCAATCTGCTCCCGTCCTCAGGCAGAGACGCACATGGTACGGAAACACAGGTGCGACTGAGTAAGGGCCGCCGCCGTTTCCTCATATGCTCGGCCGAGAGCGTGTGACAGCGATACCAGGAACTATTATGTTCCCATAACTCGCTATGTGGTTGCCAATATAAATATTGCGACCCCGTCACTTTGATCGAATCATTGGAAACGACGGCGGGGCGCGATGTGTGCGATTTTAAGATTAAGGGTGGCTCACGGTCCAGAAAGAAGTAAAATAGCTGTCGCTTGTTGCTTGGCTCTATTTTTAATAGTGTAGATGTCAGGCGGGGGGAGGTCACCCTTTCCCCTCAGTTAGTTGGCTAACTGATGCATGAGAGTGTCGTGATGTCTGTATTTAGAGGCGTGTTGAGTGTGCGCAAAAATAGCCTAATTATTCTCGTTGTGTGAGTGTAGTGTATAGCTCCAAGGCCGCACATACCCGGCTGACCAAGCAGGCATATCATCGTGTAAGTTTACCGATGTAGGAGAGAGCGCAGGTTGATTAGTGACACTATAATTTAAATTATTATTTGCAATTCAAAATCCCATGCCTTCCGAAACGCGGCCGGCACTGGAGGTGAAGCCTGCCAGGCGGGTCTCGCCCTTCAGGCATAGGGAGTCAGCCCTAACAACACAGGCAGTGAACCCGAGGGGGTTGTACATACACCTGCGTGCTTCGGACCATTTTGAATTAGCAAAAAAATGAAAAGTTACAGCAATTAATTAATTAATAATGGCTGGGGAAAACAACTATCAAGGACTAGTGGAGGAGGTGGGGGAAGGAAAGATTTGGTAATTATAAGGAATTTGGGCCTGTGGTCGAGTTGTCGCTGATTTATAAATAGAGCCCCGCTGGGCCAAAAGTAGTGTTGACGCAATATTTAAGAGTCCTGGGCATGTCAATCATTGGCTAGTCCAATGTTGATTATTTGCACCGCAGGACGTAGACAGGCACATCGGGGCCAGAGAAAACGTCTGATATTTTCGCTAAGTTGCCCTGCGTACATGGGATATGTGGATTCTAGTATAACCTGGCTTAGGCAAGTCGCGGTTTTTTAAACTGTCACTGTGCAGCTGGGTCATAATCCAGAAGTGAATTCATAAAAGTATTGGCATGTTCAGGGAGCTGGCCATAAAAAGATCTGTTTTGCCGTTTAATATATTCTTCTACTTATTCTACTCGGAGTAGTTGGTGTACTTCTAGTGTGCTGGTGTACCAGCCGCAATCTGCAATGGCTCGAAGAAATTTATTTTGTGTTACCTGGATTTTATTGATATGGCAATTTGCTGCATAGCCCCAGATTTCGCAAGTATATAATAATTGAGGGCGAACTATTTGTAAATATAGTTGTAATTTTTTCCTTCTAGGGAATTGGGGGGCCTTAAACATTGAGTATAGGCTGCGCAAAGTGCCTCGCGCAACCTGTGTCACCTTAGTGGTGTGAACTTTCCAGGTGAGCCTGGTGTCGAGAGTTAATCCTAAATATCTAGCCGATTTAACAAATGGTATGGCTTGATTAAAAATTTTTAATTCGCGATCGGGGGCGGTGTATTTTTTAGTTAAAATTATAGTGGTGGACTTGGCTCCATTAATCTTAATGCGCCAGCGAGTGTACCATTGTTCGAGTGAGGTAAGCTGCCTCTGAACTTTGGTTAAAGCGAACTTCAGATTCGGGGATTGATATATTACTGCTGTATCGTCTGCATATAATAGCACATGGGCATGTTCCCGCGGGATGTCGGCTGTATAAACATTACAGAAAAAGGGCGAGAGTGGGGACCCCTGCGGCACACCTGCTGTCAGCTCCCGAGTGGATGATTTCGCCCCCTCTATTGACACAAAAAATTTGCGACGCCATAAATAGTGAGCCACCAGATGAATAAACGTATCCGGAAAGTTAAATGTAATTAATTTTTGAATTAAGCCAGGTATCCAAACTTTATCGAAGGCTTTTTCCGCATCGAGCATAGTTGCGACAGTAAATTTCGCTCGTGAATTAAAACCGCCAGTGGCCTCTTCAATGAGCTTAACTAAGGGGTGAGAGGTAGAGTGGCCACTTCTAAAACCAAATTGGTTATCTGGAATGACTTCGTGTTCGTCCGAATGGTGTTGAAGTCGTTTGAGTAAAATTTTTTCGAAAATTTTACTCATGCTATTTAGAAGGCTAATAGGTCGCCTGTTTTGTGGTAGGGACGCATTTTTTCCCGGTTTCGGAATGGTTATAACTTTAGCTAGTTTCCATGACGATGGGTAGGATTTAAGAATAAAAATAGCATTTATTATTTTAAGAAAATATTGAATAGCCTGAAAAGGTAATTTCTTTTTAAAGTGTCAAAATTTATTCCGTCAGGTCCACCTGCTTTATTTTTTGGTCGAGAGTGAATAGCTTCTAAGAGCTCTTTAATTGTTACGAGTTCCGGCTCGGCTTGTGTAACGATTTGTAAATAGTTATTGACAGCTACTGTCGTGGTCCTAGTAAACTGCGGATCATTAAAGTCCTCGTTTGGCGAAAATTGTTTTTACAAAAATGTCGGCTATAGCATTTGCTTTATCTATCGCGTCATATTTAATGCCCGCGTTTGTAACAATGGCCGGTGTGGAGATAAATTTATTTTTCCCTCGTAAATTGCGTGTGAGCCGCCACATTTGCCGAGGTTGAGTTGCGCACTCTGTTATTAAGTTTCCGTATTTTTCTATTTTTAAATCTTTAAGTTTTCGCGAGACTTGAGCTTTAAGGCGATTGTATTCAGTCCTAGCTTGCGGTGTTCTCGTTCGTTGATAAGTGTTGCGCGCCTGGCGTTTTAAAACGATTAGGATGTCTACATCGGGGTAATTAATCCTCGTAAATTCTCTTTTATTCACGATTTTCGTGTGTTTTTTGCGCACGTCTGTAACTGTGTCGGTGAAAAGTTTTACGTGAGTTTCGAGCTCATCGGCTGTAGTTACCTCTGGAGTTTCTGAAAAAGTTAATTCCAGGTCTTCGCGAAATTTGTCCCAGTCGGGAATACCAAAAGTTCGGCTAAATATCGCTGCGCAAAATTGAGCATTGAAAGTTAATTGAATTAGTACCGGAAAATGATCTGAGTCAAGCTCATCTAATTTTTCTGAAATAACCTGCGTGCCTGGTATGTTTGTAACAGCTATATCTAATATGTCAGTCATGCCTCCATTCGTTGGGTAGCAAGTTGGCGAGCCTGGAGCAAATATTTCGTAATTATTTGCTACCGAATGATCGAATAATTTCCTGCCTGCTGGGTTAGTATTTTTGCATCCCCAGTCTTCGTGTTTACTGTTTAAATCGCCTGCTATGAAAAAGTGTTGCTGTGGGTTAATTCATTTATTTAAGTCCCTAGAAAGTAATGGCTTATCTGGGGGTTTATAAACTGCCGACATGCAGACATGCGCATTTTTATTACGAATATTAATGCTGGTGGCCTCTAGGTGCTCTAAGCCAGTTATTTCTATTGGCTGGTGATGAATCCCGTGTTTAATTAATATGGCTGTGCCGCCCCCACGAGTGGCGCGGTCAGTGCGGTAAGTGGTGTAACCACAAATATTAAATCGATGATGCGGTGATAGGTGAGTCTCGGTAATGAATGCCACATCAATCCCATATATTACAAGGCACTGTTCCAGCTCGTAAGACCGAAGGCGGAGACCACATGCATTAAAGTTTAGGAGTTGTAGTGTTTTCCCCATATTTACTGCCATTTACTGGAGCACTGTCGCGAGTGCTTCCAATAGAATGGTTTGGCGCTGTTTGATGCTCTCGGTGGAGCGGATGCGCGTGTAAAACGGTTCGAGTGCCTTCACTAAGTTCCAGTAGTCGCACATGCGCAGGATCTCTGCGAGTTCCGCGAGGCTAGAGATGTTGTTCGTTGCCTGTGCTTCTGGCACGGTTTCTGTTCTACGCTGACTCTTCTCGACGGGAGCCTGCACAATATGTTCCGCCGAGCGCCGCGGTGCGCTTTCGCCTGACGTCGCTGCCGCGTAGGACGTGGAAGCTACTGCCTGAGACTTTATTTTGCCCGGTTGGCTGGCCTGGTCGCTGGGCCGTGCGCTTCCCGGAATCGGCGCGCCGCGCGGACTGCGCTCTGCAGCTGGCCGAGTCACGTGGTCCCTGGCGGGCGCGGGGGGAGGGGGGGAAACTGTCCCGCGTCGGTGCGGCCGGCTGCGCTCGCAGCTCTCTGTGCTGCCTGTTCCGCGGCGGCCTGTCGCCTTGCAGTTGGAGCACACCTTTGGTGCCCCCCTGGAACAGGGCATTCGCTGCGGGGATGCAAACCCGCGCACCTGATACATTTCGGTACCTCCGAGCAGTTTCCTGTGGTGTGTCCGAAGGAACTACACCGTTTACAAAGCGGGATGTCTTCCGCGCGGGTTGTGTAGCGCTCGATTTTGATGCCACTTGTGTAATACAAGTGTTTAACCGCGTAGATATCGTGCGCGCTAGGTGCCACGCACACCACGAATGACGGAGTTGGCTCAAAAATCTCCTTCCCTGAATTGCGGTCTGTGAGCCGCCGACTAAGCTGTTTAATGAAGTTGACTTTAAATCCGAGCGCGCTGAGCTCCTCAGAGACCGGCGTGAATTTACTCAGATTCTTTATGACTACTTTTTCCCCTCGCTCGCTGGACTGGGAGAAAGTGTGGTATGGCACATCGTTCACCTTGAACCATGCGGTCGCCTTGTCCTGATCGTTACCGTCAAAAGTTATGCGTACTTCTTGGCGCTTCGTCAGCGTCATTCGGTTTTTGATGCCGAGTCGCGCGAAGGCAGGGCCCAAGCTGCCGATTGCCTGACTGTTTCGGATTACGAAAGGGACGCGTTTGTAGCGCGGAGCCTCGTCATTGTGAATCGGTTGTTGCGGTGTCGGTGCCGCTTGCGACGCATTGCTGTTTCGCCTGCGTTGTTTACGCTCAACAGTGGTGAAGCCACTGTTGTCGTCATCGGTTGTTGTTGTGGGCTGGAGCCCTGACGGTTTTTTGATTTGTACCGAGTGTTCGATTTCGGAGTCGCTGCCCTCGTGCAGCCGCTTCGTCGCAGTGCCGACCTCCATCTCCTCGTCGCTGCTCGCCATCGCAAGTAGGTAGCAGGGCACACAACAGGCGTGTCGACTGAACTAACAAGCGTGGTTGTCCGTAAAATTCGCCGCGTCCTAACTAGCTAACGAACCTAGCACCTTACGCACTGGCCACTGACCTGAGCTTCCTTTGTAGGAACGCCATGCTAGGCAAAGAGAGAGGCTGACCCTTCTCCGACCAGCACGCGGTAAAGAATGAGTAGGGGCCGCCGCCGTTTCCTCATATGCTCGGCCGAGAACGTGTGACAGCGATACCAGGAACTATTATGTTCCCATAACTCGCTATGTGGTTGCCAATATAAATATTGCGACCCCGTCACTTTGATCGAATCATTGGAAACGACGGCGGGGCGCGAAGTGTGCGATTTTAAGATTAAGGGTGGCTCACGGTCCAGAAAGAAGTAAAATAGCTGTCGCATGTTGCTTGGCTCTATTTTTAATAGTGTAGATGTCAGGCGGGGGGAGGTCACCATTTCCCCTCAGTTAGTAGGCTAACTGATGCATGAAAGTGTCGTGATGTCTGTATTTAGAGGCGTGTGGAGTGTGCGCAAAAATGGCCTAATTAATCTCGTTGTGTGAGTGTAGTGTATAGCTCCAAGGCCGCACATACCCGGCTGACCAAGCAGGCATATCATCGTGTAGGTATAGTCCGGTGAAGGAGAGAGCGCATAGTATTAGTAAACACTGCGATGATCCTGCATTTTTATTAAAAAGTACCTGGGGAAAACAACTAGCATGAACTATAGCCCCGCCTGGGCTAATGAAGACCTGAATGAATGAAATTATAATAATTTAAATTAAATTCGTAAAATGATTAATGCAAATGTAAAGTTTCCCGTGAGTTGCTGCTTCGGGCCACGCTCAGGAGAGCTCATGTCGCCTGTCGCCTGCAAAAGGGAGTCGGTCAGTTAGAGAAATTGCTAAAACCTTCATCACGAGTCCCTGGCCACAACTCCTACGCTTAAGTTCTAACGGTGATGTACAGTTGACCGGGCAACACTAATAATGAATTTACATGCTAATATAGAACCCCGCATGGGCCAGAAGTAACCGCAAACGTGTGCCCAGCACTACGCACCGCCAGCCCAGGCATGTCACTCGTTGGCGAGACCAGCTTCAACGGTGCGTACTTTCACCATGGGCATGGACAGTACTTGGCCAGGCAACACCGCTAACTATATCAAAAACAAGTCAGAGCCCCGCTGGGCCGCATTTCGGCTGTGTGTACTCGTTTCGGTGCTGTGTGCACTGGGATGTATGTGGCCTTGGCTTAGGCAAGTCGCGGTTTTTTAAATTGTCGCTGGACAGCTGGGTCGTAGTCGGGGATGGTATGTATAAAAACATTAGGATGTGCCGGGATTTGGCCATAAAAAGACCTATTTTGGCGTATTATATATTTGGAAAAATGAGGGTATTTATCAGAGAAGGGGCTACATCTTGCTCAGCCAATGGCAGACGAGCTGTCTCCCCATTGGCTGTGCACCATGGAGTTAAAGCGGATTGGTTATGGTAGGTTGAGTATTGGCTATTGTTTTGTGCTGCAGGGATGTTTCTCTTTTTATCAAAGGGATCCACATATTTTTTAATTCAATGTTCTGCTGGCTGAAAATATTTTTATTGCTAATAATGAAGGCTGATTCTTTGATTTTCCTTTTTATTTTATCGGATTCCTGTATGAAAGGTGTGGAGTCTTCCCAGAGAATTTTGTGGCTATTTTCCCATGTATGTTCAGCAAGTCTGGATTTTAGGGTTTCACCCTTCTTGCAGTTGTTTTTGTGTTCTTTGATTCGGGTGGATAGAGCTCTGCCAGTTTCACCTATGTACATGTGGCCACCTTCACAGGGGATCTGATACACACAGTTGTGAGTTTGTAATTTTTCTGTGGCTGGTTTCACCTTGGTAACAATACTTTTAATAGTAGATTTAGAACGGAATGCTGTTTGAAGTCCATATTTGTTTCCCAGGCGTCTTATTTTTTTCTGAAAGCCCTTGAACATACGGAATGACTAGGGCTCCTGCAGGTTTCTCAGTTTCTGTGGATTTGAGTGTTTTGTTGGATTTCATGTGCTGTTTGATGGTGTTGACAGGGTAAACATTGGCTATGAGTTCTTTTTTTATATGATTGTGTTCAACCGCAATAGATTTCTCATCAGAACAAATTATCTCAGCTCGGTTGGTTAGTGTGTGAATTATCCCAGTTTTTGTTGTTTTGGGATGGTTGGATGCAAAATTAAGGTATTGGCCTGTGTGCGTAGGTTTCCTGTATACTTTAGTTTCCAGGCTGTTGTTTTTTCTGCTGACCAGTACATCCAGGAAAGGAATGCTACCTTTGGTTTCTTTTTCATATGTGAATTTTATTGATGGCCTCAGAGAGTTGAGGTGGTTCACAAATTCCTCCAAAGTTTCAGGTCCATGTTGCCAGACAGTGAAGGTGTCGTCCACATAACGGAGCCAGATTTTAGTTGAATCTTGTGCTAAATGTCTAGCCAAGCACCTCAGCTGCAAAATGCTACATCGAAGGTTAAGTCTGCTTTCTTGAATACTAGGAAGCGAAAGCATCTTTTCAGAGCATTCCTTGATGAGAAGTATCCAGGCCAAAATATTTCTCTCTTTCCAATGCCAATCATAACTCGGTGGTCATCATGGTTCAGTTCTGTGTGCTATATAGCTGACCATCTCCATACAATTGTGGAGTTCATGAAAACCGAAGAAGTTGTCAGCACAAGTAATGCAGGTTGTGAGTACATGTTGGCAGCTTCTGAAGAAGAAATCTTGTGCATTGAGATAGAGGCAGTGTTTGTCAAAGAAGTTTGTCAGGATATAATACATCTCGTTAAAAAGCTGGAAGGAGCTTCCTATCCATGCAGTCATGCTCTTCTTGGTGACATACACAAGATAGAACAAGTGTTGGAACTTGCTGAATCTGGTCATTTGGGTCCGAAAACGACAGAAAAGCTTGGGATGTGTTGAAAAGTAGTCACTAAAGGGAAAGTGACAGCCACGTTGACCACGTCTGCTTCTCATGGACATAAAAAATTGCTTGCTTTAAAAGCAAGTGATCCATCATCCAAATTTTTTTACATATGTTAGTGTTTTCAATCCTAGTGAAATTGTATCCACAAATATAACTGTGGATGTGTGTAAACTATTGAAACATGTGCTGTTTTTCACAGAACTTGATGACCATACAATACTGAAGGGTTTCAAAGAGTTGCAGGTACTGGTAAAAAAAACAGTTAGTTGAGGATGGGAAAGTGGACATAGTTGCAGTTCTTATTGCTCTTTCAGCCAATCATTCAGACTTGCTAAGGCTGCCCTCAAGACAGTATGGTTGCCTTGTGCAAATGTTGATTGTGAGAGGTTTTTTCCTTCATACAACAATGTACTTAGTGATAAACGCCACAATTTGAAACAAGAAAACCTTGACTTGTTAAGTA
The DNA here is from genome assembly GCF_032445375.1 of Bacillus rossius redtenbacheri. Classification (NCBI taxonomy): domain Eukaryota; kingdom Metazoa; phylum Arthropoda; class Insecta; order Phasmatodea; family Bacillidae; genus Bacillus; species Bacillus rossius. The sequence continues at coordinate 183,347 of NW_026962514.1, read as the reverse complement.
AGGTTTACTTTGAGAAAAGTAGCACACAGTGATATACAGAGGCAAATCAACACTGTATCCATACCAAGTGGAAGTTTTTAACTTGACTCTTTTGTACTAAGTTATTTATATATTCAATTTTACAGTGAAACACCACCAGTGATTTTTTTATATTACCTGCAGTTATGGTAACATGAAAAAGGTCTTTAATGCAAAAATTTTAAGACATTTAAGTGCTTTTAACTTTGTTGAATGTGAGTAGGCCTTCTAATGATTTTTTTTATAATTTTTACTAGCTGACCCGGCGAACTTCGTACCGCCTTAGCGTAGCAATGATGCACTACTTTATTTATAGCTGACCTATCTTAGGTATGAGTACCTATTCAATTTGAACTGGAATCTATAATATCCTCCATATAAAAATGAATCCATAATTCCCTGGTATCACTATAACTGAAAAGGACCTTACTAATTTAATTAAATAAAAAACAAAATATATATTGTCAAAATAGTGTTTATTCCATAGGATTCAATAATTCCACTAATGTTTTTACAAATTGCTATTGAACAACTTGGCATTTTTAAGTAAACAATGAGCTCAATACCACGCGCGCTCTATAAATCAACTAATAGTCTCTGTACCCCTCACTGCTTCTCTCTACTCTAATGCTTTTTGATAAACTATATTTTTAGTTTTATGTTCTGGCGCGTAAATAAATAATGTTGATGGTTTTCCGACACGGGAACAGGCGACATATAATTGGCCATGTGAAAAACATGGATTTTCTAGGTTGATGCCACATACACTTAGCGACTGCCCTTGCGATTTATTTATTGACATTGCAAATGCAAGCCGCACTGGAAACTGTAAACGCTTAAAGCTGAATGTCATAAGGTTACTTTAAAAATATTTATATTGTACAAAGTGTTGGGTTAGTTTGGAAATAATTTTATATATGGTGGTTCAGTATTCTTAAATTTTCTAATTTTCCGTTAAATTTTTTCTTTCATAAGAACCTTCTCGTGACAATAACAAACACAACAAAAAAAGAATTAGTGAAATCGGTTCAGTCATTTACGCGTGATGGCGTGACCAAGGGAAATAGGAATTCATTATTCTTAAATTTTCTAATTTTCCGCACAATTTTCTTAATTTTTTCTTTCATAAGAACCTTCTCCTGACCATAGCAAACACAACAAAAAAAAAATTAGTGAAATCGGTCCAGCCGTTCACGCGTGATGCCGTGACCAAGGAAAACGGGTTTCATTTTTATATATATAGATAGGTTATAGTGTTATATTTATAGATATTTAAGTTTTGCTCTTTCAGCCTATTAACATGAATGATGCAGTAAAGAACATCGTGGTTTTTTATGATTAAAAAAAATGTTTTGTCGTGAATTTGAAAACACCGAAAACATGCCACCGACTTTTATGAATGAAAGTACCGCTTTTTAGTGTTTAAAAACACCGACAAATTCATGTCTCTACTCATAGCACTTGTAACAAAACCGTTCTTTTCTCTAATAATTTATAAAAAGTTGCCTGTAAATAATTATTTTCTTTTCTTTAAGTACTAGGCCTAATATAGCATAAACTTTGGTAGTAAGGCCTTACGCTCACGTATTTACATAAAAACGTAATTCTTTTTCATGTTGTTTTACATGCAATTTTTTTGTTCTAAAATATATTTTGGGTCTCTACATTACATTTTTTATGCGGCTATCTATTATTTAGGCATAATGCATTTTAAGTAGAATTGTGTTGGCTTTGGTAGCATCTTGTTCAGCCGAAACTGTTCATCTTTAAAAATTCTTTCAACAAAACTTCATTACGGCTGTAGGCCACGAGATCGCAATATTGCTTGTTTGAAATGTTAAGTAGTCCCAAATTTGGTAATAGAAACTGTGCTGTTTCGTACCAAAATGTACAATAGATTTTTAGTATTCATGTCAACAATTACATTCTTTAATAATAATGTGAGTATAAAAAATTTGTATTTTATTAATACAATACGAACTGTCTTATTGTTAGAGGCTGTCACAGTGATAATTTTTTTAGAACAAAGGCTGTTTAATATGTTTTACTTTACAGAACAGAATTTATTACGTTGTTAAAATTAGTGTTTTGTAGCTTTCTGAAGTGTTAAAAAGTACTTGGTAACATGGCATGACCCGAAGAATGTATTCACAGCAGGAACATGATGCTATAGTAGTTTTATACTTATAAATACAGTCTCAGTTATGAGAAAAATAATTTTATTCGCGCGACGATTGAGTGTTAAAATTAATTTAACATTTACTTATTTATATTAAATGCTGAAAAGCTAGTCTATTAAAAATAAGACTGATAAATGCTTGTTTGCAACTCTCAGCAAGAAAAAATAGTTTCGAGATGGTCGGTGTGTTCAACTTACCGAGCTCGAGGCAACATTGTCATCAAAATATCATTTACTATTAGAGATGGTAGTGTATAACTCATATTATTTGTATTAACACGTTTTCAAAACACTGCTGCTTTTTCGATTGAATTGGACAATTCGATACTTAAGACACATATCAGATGGTTGCAGAATAATCACAACCACCCTCTGTAAGCATGGGCGTAGCTAAGATAGTGTTAGTATAGCTGGCAAAACATGTTTAAGAACATTACACATGAAAAAAACTTCAAAAAGTAAGTGGGAAAAAGATGTATGTGTGGTCACACACTCGCCTGTCTAGCGAATTTCGTTGACATACCTCAGCAAAATTTGTGGTCTCGAGATTATCCCAAATCTGAAATTTTGTACAGTGGCAGAATCAACATTTCTGATTAACATATGAAAAGTTTATCGCCACAAACCTTGTGCGTCACACTAAAAACATGCAGTTAAGTTCAAAATGACATTTTCTTGCAATGATCCACGGAAATAATTTTTCAAATGCAATTTATGTAGTAGTCTTTCAGTATGATTACTATAACTAATATACATTCTAGAAACATTGCCCAGTAGTATGTTTTTGTTCCTCCGGAGACAGGCTGTAAGGCTGTGGAGCCGATGAGCCGACCGCCATCTTGGATTGTGACGTCACGGCGACCATGAACTTGACCTTGAACTCGACCTTAACCTTTTACCTGCAAAATTTGCCAAAATTCACCAAATTTTCAAATTTTTTGGAAAACATTTCGCCAAAAAATCACAAATAATTTGAAAAATAATAAATTTCTCTTTTCGAGGGAAAAAAATTCCCGTTTCGAGGGAAAATTTAATGTTTTTAGTCCTTAAAAATTCCAGCGGCAAGAAGTGTTTATATAGAGGCTTAAGCATCCATGTCTACAGCCTCCGATAAGCCTCTGACGTCATCATGGAATATGACGTCACCGTTGCAATTTCCGTTACATCCGCCATCTTGAAAATATTTATTTATCATCCGATTTAAATGAAAAATATTTTAAAATGTATAAAAAAATTTCAATTAATAAATTTTTAATAAAAAATATTTTTAAAACATACATTTACGACATGGAGCTTGGTGTAATCGGTGCAGACCCGGTGAGGGCAAAAAAAAAATATAAAAATGGTGACCGTTCCTTCCCTCATGGTGGCTGCTGGCAGACTGACTGCCTGCTTGTGAACTTCTCATTTACAGAACAATAATAAAGTTCTAGCACTAGCCAGAATTTTTTGTATTTTTTTTTCAATTTTTTTCATTTTTATTATAATTTTTTTCTGTGATTTTCTGTTTTTATGTAAAACATGTAATGGTTTTGTCTGTGTTTGCCCGATTATTCTTGTTAATATTATGATGGTTTTTTTTTTTTTAGCGTGCTCCCGATTATTCTTGTCAATATGATATGACTTTCTCCGTCTGCTCCTGATTATTCCCGTGGTTTCTCCAAGTGCTTATGGTTATTTCTGAAAAACCGATCTCTGCATGAATTATTGTTCACCTAATGAGACATGCCATTATATCCAGAGTTGCAATTAAAGTGTGAATTTTTGCTACTAAATCAGCACTTATAATATTTTTACCAGGTGGAATTAAAAAAAAATCATTACTCAGTCTGATAATATGTGATAAGACGAATGAGAAACACTATCACGAAAGACGAATTTCCTTGTCCTTGGTGTCTAGCGAAGCCATCATTCTTTTGCGATCGATAGTGAGCATCCCGCATCCCACATAAAATAAATAAATTATGACACAACACAACACGTGACGACATCTTATGCTAATAATCGAGTTCGAGACTACTTGTAACAAGTTCTTTTGTATGAGATAACTCTCGTTGCTGACTGGAGCTAGTTGCCATGTATCCTTGAAGCCTCGTAGCCTTGTGTTGTGTGTCTCACAACATTTTTTTTGACGTGACAATCGATGAACGCCGGCTCCACGCACGTAAAAGTGTCCCGAAACGAACATTGTCCCGTTACGCGGTGTCCCGTTACACTCATTGTACGCTTGCGCTGCATTTATCTCTCTTCCACTCTATTGGAACAACCATCGATTTGACTTTTTCGAGGCACATTAAACTTGAAACACTCCCATTCGTTTCCTACTTTTCCTATCATCGTCCTATCCTTAACAGAATAACACAGATTGGAAGAAGTTAAATAGCAAACATGTATAAAAGTTATAGTTAAAATAATGTCTTCGTTAAAGTAATAAACATTTGAATTAATGAGTGCAAATAAAAGTAAATTTATCAATTAAATTGTAGATTTCATTTCACTCCTTCTTTGTATCTATACAAAATAGTGATAATTCAATAAAAATGATTCATTTGAAAGATTTGTGCAACGGGGGTGCATGACTTGATGTAAGCTTTTGGACATACGCCATTGCTTAGCACATGTATGTCTGTAGAAGAAAACTACAAACAACAAAAATGACAAAAAACACAAACTAAACAAAAAATTGCTGTTGTCAGGATTTAACGCCACACAATACTCCGCAACAGGAATATAATCAACAAACAAAGAAAAACAAAGAAAAGTAGACTAACAGAACGAAAACCCCCCCACAAATGATGACAGCACAAAAATACCGAACCCAAAAAATTCAGCACAACAGTTGAAACGAGACAAAAACACAGCAAAACGAAAAGACGAAACAAACACAATAGTTAAAAAAAAAAAAAAAATATAAAAAAAAAATAAACCCACAAATAATGACAGCACAAAAATATTGAACCCAAAAAATTCAGCACAACAGTCAAAACGAGACAAAAAGACGACCAAACGAAAAGACGAAACAAACACAACAGTTTTCTAAAACAGAAACAAGCGACGTTTCGGGAACTGCTATCTGCTCTCGTCCTCAGGCACAGACGCACATGGTACGGAAACACAGGTGCGACTGAGAAGGGGCCGCCGCCGATCCATCATATTGCCATCCGGGACAGTTAGTGTGTGCGAGACCAGAAACCAAAGTTTCTATAACTTGCTTAGTGCATAGTAAATCAGGTGCACCCCACACTTTTGTAGAATCACTTGGATCAACGGGCGGGGCGCGTCTTGTTGGATAAGTTTGGCACACGGGCCTGTGTGTGCGCTGGTAGGTTGTGTAATGCTAGAAGCTCCCCACCAGCTAGATCGGCTAGCTGGCGTGATGTAGTGTCGTGTTGGTGTGCATTAGAGGCTTGATAGTGTGCTGTATTTGCAAGTGACCTAATTAAACTCGGGTGTGGCGTGTAGTGTAAAGCTGTGCGAGCCGCTCCTCCGAACCCCTGGGAACACAGAACATGCATGGGTAGTTGGCCCATATGTGCATGTAATAGGTAGTCCTGGCCGACACTCGCACACGTGTGGTCGTGTTGGTGAACGAAGAAAGAAAATACATAGGTTAGTACTCTACTGGCCGCCTTAGGGACCAAACTATTTGGTTCCAATATAGTACGGTCAAAGTTAGGCTGAGCCAGTATTGCTGTAGCTAGCCCCCAGGCTGTTGTCTTCTACACCTGAAAAATAGAAAGTGAAATTAGTAAATGAAGGCAGGGGCGTAGCCAGGGGGGGGGGGAAAGGGGTTCAAACCCCCCCTCCCCTTAGCACCAAATCATTAATTAATTTCTTATTCATCACTGAAATAAATTTCATATTAAAATTAATACAATTTTTACCATTACAATATTTAAATTTAAGTACCGAAAACTGCTAAAATAGCACTATTTTACACCTTAAAATCCAATCCAAATTTTCCCGGGGGAGGACCCCCGGACCCCCCGCTGTAATACGGGGGGGGGGGGGGGGCATGCTTCTTAACACCCCCCATACACAAATCCTGGCTACGCCACTGAATGAAGGTCGTCCTATTCTATTATTGTTCGAGCAGAAAGATGCCCTCGTCCAGTATTTTTATTTATTTATTTTTTTGGTTTTTAATTTTATATATATATATTTTTTAATTTTATTATTTTATAATATTTTTTTAATTTTTTTTTAAAATCTAGACTTAAAGCTACTGTACAAGCCCCCAGAGCCCTGCCCTGACAGGCATGCATGCCTCTCGGCCCGGATCCCCAGCGAGGGCTGGAGTAGCTCCCTCTACCAGTTCACCTGCATGATTCTGCCTTGACAAGGTGCTACGACGTGTGTGTGGATTGTCGCCCGTGTTGTAGTGGTGTGTCTAAAATGTTACGTACCCCGGGGAAGGGAAAGATATTTATTAGGAGATGATAAGTTGACGGAATTTGCTTTGTTTATTCAAAATCCCATGCCTTCCGAAACGCGGCCGGCACTGGAGGTAAAGCCTGCCAGGCGAGTCTCGCCCTTCAGACATAGGGAGTCAGCCCTAACAGCACAGGCAGTGGAACTCCCGGGAGTCAAAACCTACACCTGCGTGCTTCGGACCATTTTGAATTGTATAGGCAGCATAGGCGTGCCTACAGGGGGGGGGGGGGGGGCCGGGAAGCCAGACCACGAGGGCTCGAGCAGGTCATGACGTCAGCACGCGACGTCCTTTGCCCTTGGCATTCCAACACGGAGGGAGAATACAGTTAGTTTGAACAGCAGTGAGTGAGGAGCAGGCCTGAGCAGGCTGTAGTAACCGTGCGTGGGTGACATTTTGGCGAAAGAAAAACGGTTGACATTTATAGTATGCAGTTTTTTTTTGTTAAAATAAAACATGCCGTCAAAGTGCAGTGTAGCGACGTGCCGCGGCAATTACAAAAGCGGACCAAAAGTGGCGGTATTTCGGTTCCCGACGGATGAAAATTTGCTAACGAAATGGATACGAAGTTTTAAGAGAAAAGATGGCTTTACACCAATAAAATATTCAGGAGTGAGTACAAGTTTCTTTTTATAGCCTAAAACTAGGTTAATAATTTTGTACCTGCACGCCTTTCTCTTGACTTCGCACAAATGTGTAAATGTCGTTTACGATAAACGTAACATTTTGGTGAACTTGCGCCGATTTCATTTGTAGACTGTTGCACAATACCCGGGAAATCTTTTGATATTTTGCTTTGAACCGCTAAAGTAGTAAGGTAACTGCTGTTAATGATAAAGTATTTACAGTGATGACCTGACAATTTGTCAAATGGTTATCTAGAAATTTATCGTGAACGACCTATTACCATTTATTTAGTACTATGTTCTACCTTCGCTGCGGTAACAAATGGTATGGAAAGTATAAATTTAACTTGAAATCACTCGGATTTCCTTAATTATACTTAGGCCCTACTTATAAAATAATAGTCCCATAAATGTTTGTAAACAATTGTTAATTCGCCTCTAATGGTAATATTTTCCGGATTTATTAGATTTCAAAATGTATCCAATTATAACAACTATCAAACATATTATAATTAATTATTGATGAAAATTTATTTTTGATAGGGCGAGTGAGACTTTTTTTAGGCTGTCAGTAGACTTCACTGTTTTAATGTACTGCAGGGAAAGATAAACATGTAAATTTGGGTTACTAGTATAATTAGTATTAGTCGTAAATCATATTTTATTATCAAGTGGCAAAAGTATTAAGTTAGCTGAAAGATATAAATCAGCTATTGCCTTCGAAAAGTGGTAATTCAATAGTGAAGGTCTTGTAAAATTTTTTTTTGCAAGTAAGTGAGACATTTACGACACACAAAGGTTTTGCTACAGGAGTTTTTAACATTATGGGGACATTTCATGTTTTTATTTTTAAGCCGGAATTACAACAGCCCGTCACGTCCGTCCGTCCGGCATCCGTCCGTCAATCACATGACCTGCGGCCAATAGGATGGCCGGAAAAATTTCATCCGTCCGTTTGTCAAAAGTTTGGTAACGTCATACTTTTGACGGACGGACGGATGAAATTATAACAACCAAATGTCTGGAAGTGTTTTGCGTGTCAAGTTTTTTTTTACAAATTATAGACACTAATGTTTGTTTAGTTTTTTAGATGCTAACATATTTTTTTCAAACATGTTTGAACACGTTTTCAAGAATTGTCCGACTTACAAAAGTGTAGGTAATAATTACGCTAGGTAGCGCAGAAAATGTTTAAATAAATGCTGGAGTGAAAAAGATCGTATATTAACGAGCTTTAAGCTCATAGCTTACATTATTAACAAACTAACCTAATTATACCAGGTAAATTTCCTCCAAAATCGAAGGTGTTTCAACAGTTGGCAGCGTGTATAAGGTTAAATATATTTAACGGATAAACGGAGTGTTGTAAATCGCTCGACATCTGACGGATGACGGACGGACGCGACGGGTTATTGTAATTCCGGCTTTACAGTCAAATATTTAGTTTTACATTTTGTAACATAATTTACAGCTCAATTTTTTCTTCTCCATCCTAGTGATTAAGTCCGGGAAGTATTGAACAAATTCTATGTTTTTTTAAGCAGACAACAGTTTAACCATTTGTCGTTTATAACGCCTGATGTAGGGTATGTAAAATGATGTAATTACCGACAACATTCATCAGCATAAGCTTTAAAAATAGTTGAAAATTTCTTTAAAATGTATTGTTTGTGAGTTATGACAGTAACTTTTACACCGTTAATAATGATTAAAAGATTACGATAAGACTTAACAGTAAATAAAAGTGCAGTCTAAAAATGACATGTATTTATCTAATTTATTTATTGTTAGATATTGGTTGACAGTTAACCACATATTAAGATAATATAACTCTAATTCACGATAGGCCCTCACCTTTATTTTCGTAAGTGGACATTTTTCAAATATTTTTTAGTTAAAATTTATTTTGTTTTGCAGTAACCTACTGGAAAATTGCTTTGCCGTAAAGAACGGTTACCGAAACTAATTTTCATTGGCAAACTACTTATTATGCCTACACAATATTAAAAAAAAAATGGTCGAATTTAAATACAGTTTACTTCTACGACACTCAAAGATCGCGTTATAATACTCAGTGGTTCTATTGCACATTTAAATGACAAAACCAGTACAGGTGAAAAATCTTATGAACCCGAGAAAATCCTCAAGGATATTATAAGATCATCAGTCAATATATTTCTGAACAACTATTGTAAAGTCAGGAATGATAAGCTTTTCAGTGCAAAGAATGCGGCAAGGCGTAAACTGAAAACACTAGATAAATAGGTTTGTAATTTTTTTTCTATTGAGATTTTATTCTTTAACAAATGTTTTACTAGGTTTTGTGACTAAGGTACATTATTCATAGAGTATAATTTGTACTAGCGTATTTCTGTATAGTTTATATCTTTCATACTTTATTCACAGATCTTCAAACTTTGCTGAAGCCCTTACAGTTTTAATATTCTGCCACCAACGTGTAAAATATATTGCAATGTGACTAATGTGTTGAGTGTCTAAAAAATAATTTTTTACGTTTTTAGCTGTAAACTTTCCTGGCACCCTTTTAAAAACTCAATTAATTATTTAAATGTTCGAAATTTCAAGACATAAAATATGCAGAGATTAAAAATAAATGTAATTTTTTGGATACTGTTTTTAAGTATCCCTTAAAAATATTGTTGTGAATTTCCACCTTTTCACTTCCTCGAACAAGGTAGTGAACATTTGAACGGCAGTGTCACAGAGCTGCAGTAGCGGCGGGTAGTAAACAGTCCTGGCCGCCCGCCTAGCCGCCCCGAGTTTCTACCTGCTGTCGGACGTCGAGCGCAGACGTCACAAATCTGTGGTCTGGCTTCCCATCTAGGAGGCTCTGGCCAGGTGGGCCATGGCCCCCCCCCCCCCCCCCTAATGTAATCACTCAGATCGGCATTTTCTCTAATGCGTTCGTTAATATTCGTATATTCCTGGCACTGTGACACTCAAACTGTTTTTCAGTGTTGCAGTGTGGTAATTATCAATATTTCTAAACATTTTATCGTTCTGGAAATACAGCCGCCTTAGTTTATTTAAAACACGAGGTCCCTTAAAATGGCCAAGCAAAAAAAAAAAATTAAGAGGTTTGTTAAAGTTCCGTTGTCTGAATTGCTGTGTTTGCATTCACTAAAAAGAAGTTAATTTCAAGGTAGATCTGGACCAAGCTATTAGAAAATTCAAGAGGGAAAAATGTGTAAGTACCCTTTAAACATTGTCTATGGAAAAAAAACATATTTTCAAGATTGCTAAAATTATACGGATATAAATATTATCTAGTAAACATTCATATCTCGTCGATACTGCACAAAAATATAAACACGCAATGAGTGAATGTATTTAGGCTATTTAACATTCTAAATTCAGCTTCTGATTTAAAAATTTAGCAGGGCCCCCCCCCCCTAATGGAAATGTCTGGGCACGCATATGATAGGCAGTGTAAATTTTAACTGTAAACTGTAGACTCCGCGCGGTGTGAACACGCCAGGAGCTGGATTGTGACTCATGGGCAGTGTTGCCAGATTGTTAATGTCAATGTCTCGTACCAAGGAGCAAAAATTCTCGTACGACACACAAAAAATCTCGTACACAATGGTATTGTAAATGCAAAAGTTTAAATGTGTTTCTACAATATTTTTATATTTGAGTTACAAGCCTAACAAATCTAAACTAAACAATTTTCACAATCCTATGATTACATAAGTAAAACATTATTAACAACAATTTTCACAACAATACAATTATTCCTGCCATTCACTCTTTTTGCATTATTTTTTTCGTAAAAAAATCCAGTTTTTTTTAAATTTACGTTAATTTAACATACAAAAATTCTCTAAATTGTGAGTTAGGGGTTGTGCATTTAACATTATTCTGACTGGGTCATCATTTCCTGTGCTAGACAAATAGAGGTTGGCACAAGTCAACGCTGTCGGGCAGGAACTTCACTTAATGGTATTAAGTTACAAAATAAATGTTGTACACTTGTTTTGACAAAACGATACAATAAAACTAATATAGCTTACTAGAACCAACAATAAATGTGATCTTCAAAATTCTCGTACAAAAGCGTACGAGATCCAACTTTACCTCGTACAACGTACACAGGTTCTAAATTCTCGTACAAATACGAGAATTCTCGTACGTCTGGCAACACTGCTCACGGGGTGGCCACTCTGACTATACAATTTGGCTGAAACCGTAGTTCTGTCGGCAACCGTATTGGCGCTAGTGACGCCTCGTGTGTGTCACGTGATAAAATATTTATCTTTACTTTTTTGAAAAAGCAGGAAAATATTATTGTTAGTTCAAATTGCGATTCAAGTGTATGAGTTTATTTATTTGCATTTTGCAATGGAACGTATATTAAAGTGTTGTGTTCCAAACTGCAGTGATGAAACGTCGACGTGACACCGTTTCCCCGTCTATGAGGAACATGGATTTTAATACCTGGATTTCTAGAATCGGTAACGAGAAAATCAAAGGGAAACATCCATTGGACGTGTACAATACTTATTACGTGTGTGGTCAGAATTTTTTGGAAATGTGTAAAGTGCCTAATTCCAAGAAACTGAAGCACTCAACGAAAATCTGAAAAATAAACATCCATAACATGCACTTTTTCTTATAGTCGACCACCTTTCGTAACAAAATAAGCATTTTTAATTAATAAACCTGACGTCGGTTATCAATAATTTATTAACTTAGCCGGTATACGATGAATAACTATCTTGTTAACCTTGTTGGGTCTTGAAAAACAAATTAACATGCGTACCGTAACATGCATGTTTTACAGGAGACTCATTCGTAACAATAAAAGCATTTTTCATTAATAAACCTTGCCTCTATTAGGTCCCTGAGGAGTACGGCTGGTATACGATTTATCATTTTAGTTTGTTACTGTAACTTACCAGTTCATTCATTGAGAGTAGAAATGATTTGTACTGTAATGTTATTGGCTATTTGGAGTTAATCTGGATATGCAAAAAATTTTCAATTTCATCAGTAATGGAAGCAGCTCTTGCAAATTAGTGCACTTATTATTAGTTTGTGATTATTTATCGATGTAGCTTTTCATACACGCAGTCATACGTTAAGGTTGAAGAAATGAAAAATTTGGCTAGTCCATGTAACAAGGTTAATTTATTTATCATTGAGTTATAAATCTGTAATGCATCTCATTATAAATTTCTGTTTATTTCTATAGATACCTCATAAATAATGTTTTTGTAATCCGTTGTTACAGGCTTCTGTGATGAGGCAAGTCAAGAGAATTCTTTTTTGTTTCCTATGCGAAAAGTTCAAGAAGGTAAGTTAATTTCAGCTAGGTATTATAATTCTCAGTAATTTACCCAAGTTGCTTTACCAGCCAGGGTTCTAAGCTATCTATGTCATGAAATTCGTAACTATCCCACAGTTATAACAGAGGCTGTGATATACTTTGCCATCTACGGTCCCTTAGCTGGCTTCATGTCTTAAACAAGTTCATCGCAGACAAGATGTCACTTTGCCATGTGAGAGGTTATTAATCTCAAACTGCTTAAATCCCTGTATGCTGGTCTACTAGAACTTTTGAAATCTCCCACTGGAGTTTGAACAGAATCATCCACTGAACTGCCTTAAAATATGACAAGCAAAATTTGTGGTTAATGTCTTATGAAGTGTATTTATGACTAATAAAGTGTGCATTTGTTATTGTTTCCCCATTTCTTTCAATCTGGCCACAGTGCATCACAAATGTATATTTCCTGCCCAGCTCCTGAGGCAGGAGCCCCAGAGAGCACACACTTTTTAATTTTAACCTTACCACCTTTCCTTGTAATGTATTTGTATATTTGTATACTGAGTTGCAAAAAAAAAATTATATTTTCCATTTGTGAACAATTATCAAATGAATTATAGTTGTTTATAAGTTCATTTTGAAGTACACCCTCTGTGCTGTGTTGTCATGACAGCAAGTCAAAAGCAATTATTGCTTTGCAATTACACATGAGAATGAATGGCAATGTACAGTCATTGATAGGTATGCATTTTAAGTTCTTTACACTGTTAGTACTTATTAGATACAGTTTACATAATGAATTTGAATTGCCACATGCTTAATCTGCCTTATTTTTTGTTTTCAGATTATTCAGTCTCCAAAATTGGTTCAGATGGATCATCATCTACGCAACAGCTCATCACAGACTCACAAAGCCATGCAGTATTCAGTACTCCACAGAAAGATGCTGGGAATTGCTTTATGAGTTTAGGTATGTATGATAATTATTTATGACTAGCTGTCCTGGCTTTGCTTTGCCTGCATATTTTTTCATATACCATATGTGTGTGTGTGTGTGTATATATATCTTGAATTAAGCATGGGTATGTACCATTAAGATTTTATAGTCACTAAAATGGAGTCCTTTCCGTAGTTCTTAAAAGAAATGAAATAAGCCGTTCTGTTGGGGCTTTGCCCGCATTAGAATTATTTTATCCGTTTCATTATATAGCAAAGAAAATAATGATATAGGTTATGGTCAGTTTATTGCGAAAATATATTTATTTCCTTTTTACCTACCTTCAATTTCGAATTTTGGAAATCTTTCAGTATTTTTTTTAATTTTTTTTTATATATATAGTTATTTAAGTTCTAAAATTTTTAAGCCAAAACTATAAAGATATCTGTTCAGGTAAGGAAAATATTAAGGAAACTGTGAAAACATTTGAAACTCTTTTTCACCCCTGTTTAATACCATCATTTTTCAAATTTGAAAAATCCCATCTTAATGGGTGCCTACACCCTGACGTGAATACTCCCTGAAAATTTTATTTCTGCAAGTTTGTACTGTACTTTGATGAATCTAAGTGTGTGTGTATATGTGGGCACTTAAGCTGAGTAGACTTGTGAAACTTTAAATTAAGATATATTTTTCTTTCGCCAGCTGATTTTGATGAAATTAAGTCTATAAGTTGCCCCAAAATACACTCATTTACCTGTGGAAACACCATGAAAATTTTCCAGTTTTGGAGATAAGCATGTTTCAAACATACACAGGCAGACAACGTTTTTTATAAATCTTATTGTATTCTGTTACACTCCATAAATAACTGCTAGCAGTTTATGGCAAATGTTTTCGATATACACATGTGACAGTTCTACAATTTTATTATAGCATAGACAGGAAAAGATGTCTAACAGTTTTAATATAATTTTCTCTAAAACCATCTTCACAGTATGTATGGGCCTCATAAATGTTTTTAATGATGTTTGATGTAGGTATTGCATTAATTTTAGCTGAAAGCTTCAATGGAAGCTTATGGAAAAAAAAATTACATTCCTGTATATGAGTGGTTATGCTACATTTGCATTCTATTCTCTTTTGTTTTTTCATCAATAATCTGCAAATTAGATTCGTAAAAATTAATGTACATCAATTCCTTAATATTTTCTGGGATTGCTGGTTAATGGCGTATTGACTATAAAGATTATACTAGAATTACTTGAATTGCCATCAGCTTAATATGTCTTCTGTTTTATTTTCAGAGCATCATTTTCGCAAAACGGCTCACATGTATCATCATGTACAGAACAGGTGGCCACAGATTCACAGAGCCGTACAGAATTACATGCTGCACAGAAAGATGTAGGGGATTGTTCGTTGAAACTGGGTATGATATTATTTTTAGTGTAGCCTATTCACGATAAAGCGAACATTTTTGAAACTTTTTTTTCTCCTTTTTTTTCATTCAGCCTTTTTAAATCTTTCTGCAACTTTTTCATGTAAATATATCACCATAAGTAATACACACATTTTGTATATTCTACTGTACTGAAAAGTTAAGATGTAAGACCACAAAGAAATACATTTTTTGACTATTAATCTCTCCGAGGTGGTTTTCAAAAGTGTCCATACGTAACTTAATCCTTCAATAGTAGCAAAGATTTGACAATTTTCATCTCAAACTTGTTTTGTCTGTCAATTTGTTTGGTTGAAATGGTTGGTAGACCAAAATGAATGCAAGAAATAACAATTTTTTTTATTGAAGTTGTTTAATTACTGCAAGTCTTTATATAGGCCTAATGAAAATTCTTGCATTCCATGAATATTAATTTTTTTGATGGGTGTTCATTTATTTGTCTTAAAAAGGTAATTTTTGTTCTGCATATAAAATGTCATTATTATGAAAGACAAAGAACCTGACAAAATTATTTTTCACAAAAGAAATAACTCTGGTAGAAAATACTCATAGCCTACTTTAAGGGTTTTGTTTCGCATAGAATTTATTGCATAATTTTTACATGACACTTGTTTAATATGCAGATATGTATTACCAAAATTAATTTATATGAAATCTTTCTGTAAAACATTAAAACTTTTAACCTAATAAGTATCTTAGCTGTAAACAATTTAGATGTATAATGTGTTTTTTTTCTTCTTCTAATTTTTTATTCATTTGGCAGTGCATATATGTACTAATAAGTAAGTTGGTAAATATTTTTCCAATTTCATTTCTTAACTTTCATTCAGACTAATGTAAAGAAAATAACCACCCTTATTTCCCACACAGCACACTATGTAACATTTATGTTTCTGAAATATTACTAAATGACATTTTCATTTCATAACACCATTAATGTGTCTGAAATATATATGAAATGTACATTTTGTTATGTAACAGTATTTCGTTTCTGAAATGTAGATGTAATATCCTCTTTTGTTATGTAACAATATGCATGTTTCTGAAATATATCTAATACATTCAATTTGTTACATAAAATGTTAATATTTCTGAAATGTTACTGAATCATACAACTTGTTACATAATGTTTTACATATTTCGGAAATATTAATGAAATATAATTTTTCATAGATAACATTGCTAATATTTAAGAAATATAACTGAGATATACAAATTATACTTAGCACGGTAAATATTTCTGAAATATAATCGAATACCTTTTTTGTAACTAACATTATTAATATTTCTGAAAAATAACTGAATTATGTAATTTGTTACATAACATGTGCGATGTTTCTGAGATATAAATGTGTCGTATCTTTTGTAATATGTATGTTCATGATATTCATGATATTCGCGTCAAATAAGTTTTTGTTTTGGTTAGGTAATGTGAAGTAGGTGAAGTTTGTTAACTTTAGTTTGAAATCATTGTATTTCATTAATAGTTATAGCTGACACGGTAAGCAACAATTATTAATATTGTACTATTTTTGTTTACATTGAATAATTATTTCATAGATCGTTCCGTAGCATGCTTATGACAAATTTTAGGTTAGAGGAAAATTTTTGTTCGGTAGTTAATAGGAATATTCACTGTGTTTTTTCTTTGAACGAAAATTGGTTCCCGATTTCTCGATGTTCGTATATTTCCATATTCCTATCCTTACTCAAAATGTGGTGGGGTTAGGAATGTGCTTGCGAATTTAGGCTTGGAGCACCCAATCAGGATATACTCGTGTACATTCCAAGTTGGATACGGATGTTTATATTGCAATGGACAAGAAACGAAAACTGTGAACTGTAGCAGGTTGTAGTGATAGACATAAGCGTAGATTAATACAAGAAGAAACACTTCTCAGTGTTGAAAAAGTTAACTTTTCTCACAATTACACACATGATCTTACACCTACTAACATAAAAACTGCCTTCTGAGACTTTTCTCACAATTACACACATGATCTTACACCTACTAACATAAAAACTGCCTTCTGAGTAGCACATCATTATACTGTGTGCTGATACTACTAAAAGGCGTATTTGCTTTGAATTCAAATTTTTTATTGTTACCA
The DNA here is from genome assembly GCF_032445375.1 of Bacillus rossius redtenbacheri. Lineage (NCBI taxonomy): Eukaryota > Metazoa > Arthropoda > Insecta > Phasmatodea > Bacillidae > Bacillus > Bacillus rossius. The sequence continues at coordinate 166,292 of NW_026962514.1, read as the reverse complement.
TGAACAAGCATTTAATGGGACCCACTGTTAAATTCTTAAAAAATTTCTTGTTGGCTTTAAGTAGCCAATTATTAATTTCCTCTACTATGTTCAAAGATGGTGTCCATGTTGTGTGGATGTTTAATGAAGTGAGTTGTTAAATATTACTTTTTTTTCTATGCTCAGAATTTTGAAATCAAATTTGGTATGAAGACAGAACATGGGTCAAATTTTAAAGTTTTCAAATTTATAAGATGGTATAAAACAATTTTTTTTTTTTTTGCCTAATCATGTCAATGTGTAAACACTATGAGTGATAAAGAATTTTAGTAAGATCAAATTTCAGTCACATTTTATGTCTACAAAACAAAAACACTAGCTTGTACAAATAAAACGAAAACAAAAAGTCATGAAAATTTGAGTGTGGAGGTCCCTTAAATGATGTCTTAATGGTCAACATCCAGTACCAGACATGTTTTTATTCATGAATACTGAAGAAAGTATGTACCTATTGGTCTTTCTTTAATAAATAAATTAACAAATAAATTTTGCTTGTAAAGTAGTCTGCAGAAGTAATCCATTAACGTATGTTGCAGGATCTGTACGGGAATCTTTTAGAGGTGCGACAGAAAAAGAAGTGTCGTTTATAACTGGAAAATGGCTTATCCAAGCCAAATTGAGGGCTGACAGAGAGAAATTGTAAGTAATAGCTGTAGTTTTTTCATGCCTGCTATGTTTCTCAGAAATGTAATCTTACTGGCCTTTTCTTTACTCATTTCCTGTCAATTTATTTCCGTTGTTCCTGATGCACGTGTATAGTCTCCCGTCTTGCACTACTGCATAATAAATAGAACTTATTACTTCAGCAAATTTCTATGTAATGTGTATTATCAGAGTGCAGCAATTTATGTAGTTCCTAGAATATTTTTAATGAAAACTCCGAAACATTACTGTTAATCTCAGCAGTTACATTATGTTTAATTTCCTTTCCACATCTTAATGTCTTATTCTGGAAACTGATGATGTTGACAGTGTGCAACCCAACCAGTAGAAAACTGGATGCAGTTGGGATCCTTTGAGCCTTGCTTTCTCAACCAGTTACCTTAACACGTACTACAGACCTGCCAACTCTCACGATTTTGGTGTGAGGCTCACGATTTTAAGGTCCATCTCATGCCCTCACGCCAAAATAGTGTTTCCTCACGATTTTTCGGGGCCCCAAGATTTTGTTTGTAAAGGTTACAAAACAAGTTTTACCAAAGCTTACAGTAACGAGTTTCCATCAATACTCGAGTCACGTAAAGGAAGCAATTTTGCGTTTTGTAGCGTGTGTCGTGATGATTTTTCTATCTCGCATAGTGGAAGAGGAGACATTGTGAAACATGTCGCTACAAAAAAAACACAACAAACACGTGAAGTGTATTGCTTCCAATAAAAAAAACTAATTTTGCTGTGAACAGTGATAATAGTGTTACACGAGCAGAATGTTATTTTACATCTTTTTTAGTTGCGGCCCTGCATGATCACTACACGACAGCGCTAAATTATGTTCAACTAAATTAAATCTGCAACCTATAATTTGTTGAAATAAATTTTGAAGCAGAGACCATGTAACATATGTACAGGTATGTCACTTAAATTTAAATATTCTCATTTGTTGTTTTTTATATCTAACCTGTATTAATGGGCCTGAAAATTTTTATCGAGGACCTCATGATTTTTAAAATTTGAATGTTGGCAGGTCTGGTACTATCAGAACATGTCTACTTGCTAATATGACATTTTATATAATAATAAACTTAAAATGTTTTGTAGCTTTTAAAATGCTATAGTTTCACTTATCTTTTTTAAAAATTTATATCTGTTGCTGCTTATTATAATTAAAAATATTGTGTTAAATTATTATAACTTATATATCTGAAATAGTTTCAAAATAATATTTTGTTTAGAATATTTGTAATATTTTGAAATATACTGTACATATTTGCAGGAATGTTTCACTTGCAATTTTTAAAAATTAATTTATTATGAAACATGTATAATTTTAATAGTTTGTAATGTTTTAAAAAAATTGTAAACAAACATTCAGCCAAACATTTTACAATTTTCTTTGCAATATTTATTATAGAAAACATTGTATAGACAAACTTGGTACATTTCAATTTTTATTTTTTTTATTTTCTTGCTGATTGGGTAAAAAATACTTCATGAAAGGCATATGATGAGATGCCATATCCTTACTGACAAAATCAAAATATGTTAGCGAAATATCATTGAAATTTGCAATGAAAATGTTAGCTGTTTCATCTGAGTCTGCAATTCACATTCCTTTGCAGTTTGACTGCTAATATATTTTTAGTATATATATGATTGACCAGCCCCAAAATCAGTTTAAATAAGCCTAGTTTTCGAAAAGTGATGCGAGACAGTCTCAAAACTTATGTTTGTAATTAAAGTCATGTGTTGAGAGTATAGTTTTGTATGTGGTAAAGCGGCAAAATTGAGGTTTCAGGTATTACTGTGTATCAGTTAAGAATTACATTTTGTGCGTCAATATTCAACTGATTTATTTTAATTTCAATTATTAAAAAAAAAGTTATTACTATAATTTTTCAAAAGATTGTGAAATAATACTTCCATGTGATCCAGAGCAATTAAGTTCATCTTTGTTACAGTTCATATGATGTCATAATTTTTGCAGTTTTTGTATTAATATTCATGTAATATGTTTTCACTTGCGTTGTCTAAAGATTGCGAAACTCTGAAACCTCAGTTTCCTAAGTCATGCTTTATCCAAACTTGGACTACCAGGAAATTAAGGCTAAGATCCTTAGTTTTGCAGCCTCCAAGAAAATTATTTCTCACATGAATATTGTAGTAGGTAAAATATACATACTTGGCAGAATTGTAAATAAAACTTTGAATTTTGTAAATATGACGATAAAATTTTTTTCAAAAATGCTTTCTTATTTAATTTTAATTTTGAAATTTTCAAAACTAAATATTAGTTATATATTTAAACGGTACACGGCTGTTACTTTGCACACAACTTAAAGGAGGTACAATGAACAATCCTGTATATTAATTTTTTTTTAATACAACCTACAGAATTTAAATAATCTGAGTATTAAATACTGTGTTTTAACTGTCACTTGCCGCTGATGAAAGGAACGACTTCAGCAGTTTGCCGCTAGAGCTCCGATTAGTTCTGAGTTTACTCACTAGATGGCTCTAATATCACAGGAGTTTATATGGGAATATTATCGCTTCGAAACGGTCAAAACAAAACACTAGTATCAGCAATAGTAATCAATGAATTGAAAACCGTATCATGTTGTCGACAATTTCTATAGATATATTTGTCAGCTTTGCAGTGATGTAAATTATTAATATGCTTCACTTGTGACAAATTTATTCATAGAATATTTTTTATTTAAAATCATCTAACTACAATTACTGAATTGTTTTAGTAGATAGAGATTTATTATAATAGTTGGGCGTCTTAAAAAAAACTTATTTTGGAAATACTAAAGTGCTAAATATGATTATAATATCTAACCTGTTTCGTTTACTGGCATCTATGTGAACGTCGCACATTACATTTTATTACAACATTATTTCACATATTATCTTAGTGACTTCATTATGTATTTTGATATGACTCTTTACCTTAACACATGAATGAATCCTGCAATCACGGTGTATTACAATAATAGGAAAATGGTTTCATATTATAATATAACTTCCAAAATCAATTTAAATTATTAAATTATTATTTATACTTATATTCAAGAATCGTACATTCAAGACAAATAAATAATGTTTAAGATTTTATTAGAATATTTCCATTATTGTAAAAAAAAATTATTTGCAAAATTACAATGATTTTCAATCAATTTATTTAATTATATTTCTTCAGTTATATTTATTTAATTATGTTTCTTTAATTATATTTGTTCCTCGACTTATCTCTGGTAGAATGGGCTATACCTCTGGGTGTAATGTTACATAAATGAGATATGATCAAAATATTTATAGTTAGTATTTAGGGTTGTGCGAATGTTCGGTATACCGATACCGAAATCGAAATTTTGCTACTTTCATTTTCGATATCGGTAAGAATTTCATCTGTCGAAGTTCGTTTTTAGCGAAATATTTCGAGCCAAACAAAAGTTCAATAGCTTACCGAAGTTCGTTTGTTCTAGTTGAAAAAGAAATCGTAATTTAATAAAAATGTACAGTATAATACCGGTACAATAACGTTCCTTATTATAAAGTATATTTCACTTAACAAATTTTTTTTAAGTCCCCGCCAAAAATCGTATCTTCGCCATGCAAAACGGTTTCAGTTTAAAGTATCATTTTCACTATAACGTATAAATTCTACTAGTAGCGTGGCATTACTACACCAAAATTTACTTAAACTGGTAAATAAATTTTCAGCTAAATGATTAATGTAGTAGAACAAAGATACACAAATACCAACGCAACGTATTTTCTAACCTCTAGATTCTCAAAACAAAGTTAACAAACAGGCACAACCATAGATTATACCGTACGTAGTATGCGACGTGAGCAACACAACACCATTCGATACATCGAAAGACGGAGGTTTGAGAGAAGTATTAATTATTTAGACAAAAGTGTTACGCTACGCTAAAAATACTGTTTGATGTCTGTGCCGGGATTGTTTATTGTTATTGTTGAGTTTATTTTCAGGTTACGTTATTTAAACACCGCATTGTATTTGTGCTACAATATGAATGATCCTGGAGATAAAAAGAAACGAAAGCAATTCACGCTTAAGGAAAAAGTGGATATACTCAGAGAACTAGACACGGGGAAAAAAGCAAGTCGCAGTTGCGAATACATATGGCATTGCGGCTCTCCTGTAGCTATTTTTTTATATATTTTTTTCTCTTTGTAAAGATATGTATGCATGTTTCAGTGCTAAGTACAAAAACTTGAGGTACCTGTAAGTACTTAGCACTGAGATTCTACTGTAATGTCTTTATATGATTTGCTTGTTATTACTAATAATGTAATAACATATGCAAATCATATAAAGACATTAATTAGAAAAAAGATTTCCATTAAGATTAATTTACGTGGTGATGAAAAAAACTCACGTTAATGAAAATACGGTAAAATCATAATTTGAACAAACATGGCAGATAAAGTAAACAAAATTCAACCGTGATTACAGTAGGCCTAGGTATCAAAACAAAATCATGCAATATTTGAAAAATTACCTGATTCATTTGCTTTCAAACAGTAGTGTAGGTACTATATTCGTAAAACATACATTCCAGAACTGTTAGTACACTATTTAGTATTTACCGTATACACATAAACAAAGAACGTACCTACTTTTATTCGCGCACAGCCAAACAAAAACATTGTCATCTGCTTTATTTAAATTTTACATACTCTGACTGGCATATAAAATCCTCATAATATACAGCCAATTAGACAAAAAGGTCAACAAGTCACTGCATGTAATGACCACTTGGCAGCAACCATTTGTTATGTTTTGTTTTGACCATGTCCATTGCCTGGTTTACAGCTTCCTGAGCTAGCCATGTGTGACAGTGGTGCAAGATGGCGGCCGTTCCGCAGTATTCACGTATTTTTTCATCAGTACCATGCACGTGATAAATATATTATCATAGACTGCGACATTACGACTGTAAAGGAAATAGTCTGTGCGCTGAAAGATCTGGATTGATTCTTGAAATTTACGAGTGACATGGGGCTGTGTTGTGTGGTCTAGGGCGGATGTTGATTTTATTAAATAGTAATATTTATATATACATCAAAAGGTACCAAAATGATTTATGTAATAGAATTTATTACTGAAGAGCAAATTTTGGGGCACTTTTTTTCTTTATTAATTAAAAAATTTCGCTTAACTTTCGTTAAGAATATATTTATCTCATAGAAAAATTCATTTTCGTTTCACTTTCGCGAAACTTGATAAATTTTCTTTCACTTTCATTTCGTGTGGATAAAGTCACTTTCGCACATCCCTATTAGTATTGCAACTTTATAGAGATGTTCAAAAAAAAATAGTAACTGAAGGACCAGCCGCCTATGGCAACTTCCTCCCGTAATGATTTAGTTATGTATATAACGATACAAAAATAAGGGCCATTCTCTCAATGCTGTCGTTGAACAATGGTTAGCTGAAAGTCGTTTAAAATTACCTTTGGTTTTTAACAATAGATTTTTCACTACCCAAGCATTTATTGTATCACTAACCTTGAGCAGTTAAACATTTTCGTTAGTTACACAAGTTCGTTAGAAGCACAATTACAAGGCAGTGGCGATCTTTTTTTTTTTCTTCTGGGGTCATGTAAAATTATGTTTGTAAACAAATATTGGCCAGAAATAATTATATATTTTTCAATTTAACTTCCGCTACATTATTTGCAACTATAAATGATCAAAGAAACATAAGTTCCGAGTGCGCGCACACACGCACGCATATGTATACATGTAAATACTTTTGAACAATAATGGCCAAATAAAAATTTAGATAATTTTCCAAAATACAATTTTAAATATTGTGTTCTTACATTTGCAGTTAGATTTATTTAAATTATTTGGCAAATATTACAATCTAAAAACATTTTTAAGTATGTCCAGTAATTTTTTTTAGGTAATTTTATTTGTGTTACAAGAAACCAAAGACCTTGCTGAAGTAAAATTATTATGTATATAAAATGTGTTTAAATGGGTGTGTTATACTTAGATAAAATTGATCTAGAATTATATGAAATAAAATTATATTGTTTTACCAGCCTTTGAGCTTTCTAGCTTACGTGAAATTGTTATAATTAAACTTTATTGTCTAAATTTTAAATTGCTCGAATATGCAAAAAGTGGGAGTGCGTCGTTTGCCCTACAGGCGTTTGCCCTAAACGCATTTTCGAAGCATATTCTCGCATTCCTCATTCCAAACAGGCGTTTGCCCTAAAAGCGTTTGCCCTAAAGGCGTTTGTCCTAAAGTCGTTTGCCCTACAGGCGTTTGCCCTAAAGGCGTTTGCACAAGATGTTTGATAATCCCATTCGGACCAAGCACCGGCATTTGCCCTAAACGCGTTTGCCCTAAAAGAAGTTTTTCGACAGTCGTTTGCCCTACAGGCGTTTGCCCTACAGGCGTTTGCCCTAAAAGTTTGCGAATTTTCAATAATCCGAAAATGAATGCTTGCCGGCGTTTGCCCTACAGTCGTTTGCCCTAAAGGCATTTGCCCTAAAGGCGTTTGCCCTACAGGCGTTTGCCCTACGAACCTTTTCGAAGATAGATGTCCTTACGTGTGTCGCCCCTGTTGACAAATGTTGGAACCATTCTCCAAATGAGTACAAAGTACAAAATTCACAAATTAGATGGCAGCACATACGGTTTGCTATCCCAACGTTGAAGTCTAAGAATGCAGCTGGTAATTGAACCTTACAACAGATGAATCTCAGTGACTGGATTGTATTTTTTAAATAATTTTTAACAAAGAGGTTGATGATGTAATATTTTCCAAGGTGGGGGGCGGGGGGTTAACTAGCGAACGAATTAACTTAATTAAATATTGCTGCTATATATAAAAACAAGCGTTAACAAAAGGAGCTTACAAAATTTTATTATCCTTGCCTGCTGGAATTTTCACTTAAAGTCGTCCTAAAAACGATGACCCTAAAATAATTTAAGGCAGAAGATTATACATATGCATTTATAAAAAACATTTTCAGTGTTTAAACGTTAGTGTTAAAATAGCCTCCGAGACCTTCATGCCTATTTTCAATTTTTATATAACATGTGCCCAACTGAATCTGTCGTTTTATTAATATGTTTGTAGAGTGCGGTGAAAATACTTCCATCGAGAGTGTGCATATTTTGCTAATTCGCCCAGACCATCTATAGCTTAACCCCTAATAAGTTTTATGGGAACAAGTGAAGAATAATAAAAGACTGATTTTATGTGTGACAGCCAATGAAATGTACAACATTTCAAAATGCATTTAATCATATCATCTATATTGCCACAATATTTGAATGAATGTCATAGGTATGAGTGTAAACTAGGAACAATTTTGATATGTCGTGGAATGTACAATAATGAATTACGTAAAAGTATAATACACAAAGAAAGATCATTAAATATAACTCTGTTTCATATGCTAATGAATCAGCAAAAATAGTGCAATTTTAGTTAATATATTTTCAAAACAATTTAGTTTCAAAATTGCTTCGATCTTGTTTTTGAACACTGAATCAACTTCTCTATATTTTTTGCAAGTGAAGATTAGAAAATAAGATTTTAAAAAATAATTCACCGAATTACATAATTTTCAAAATAAACTGTTGCAATTATATTTAGTTAATTACATATTTGTCACATGCCCACAAACAGTCTTACGACTTTAACATATTTATTATTTGGTTAAATGTACGCAATAGGTTTATCCAACCCGACTTGCTTGCCTTGGTCGGCAAATATGTTGGCTGTTTTCTCTGTTAGAACTCTGGGTATCGTGTGTATTGAGTAATGAATTCTTTCTTCACTTCTGCTAATGAAATTTATATACCCACTTTTATACCCATGAGTATAATAGAATATAAAGCATAAATTGGGCGTCGTGCGGGGCGGGCTTACAGGACAGCAAACCATAACAAAAACTGTTAGCATAACAATCATGTATCAAAAATAGTATTAGTTGTGCAAGCGCAGTTCATCTCCACAAATTAAGTTTGTACGTGACTATAATTTTTTTTCTCCTGAGATCGTTTTTAGGTAGATTTCGCAGAGCGACTTACAGAAAATGTCACGATTTTTTCTCCTATCTAGGTCCTATGAATTTCAGAATTTCTAATTGAGGTAAATATGAATGTCTAATGTATTGTTGGATTGGATTTATATCCCATACATATTGTTGAGCCAACAATTAATTTGCAATTTATTGTTACATTCGATATTCTAGAAATATTCATAAGATTTTACATAGTTATTGAAACTTCTGGAATTTTTCAGAAAGTTTTTTTTATATTCGTAGGCCGCACGGCGAAATCTACCTTTCCGACTGGCTGCCATCGGGGATATTTCATTTATAATTATGGGATATATGATTTGACACTATTATGCACACAGACGCTTCATATCTAAAACAATCTTGTTCAAACGAAAGGTTTTTAATTTTTTAATAAGACATTTTTTTTGTGACAGATATCTCAAAGAAAACAAAACCAGTAATTCGACAGAATTCTATACGAGCCTCGTTGCCAAATTTAATGGACGCAAAATAATAAATTACCTACACACAGACACAGCGGGGCTCTTTTCAGCGTAAATGTTACATGGCAGGACAAGATTCAAGAATAGTTTAGCTTGGGAGAAAAGTACTTTCAAAATAATGTCAGGTAGGAGCCCTGGTTCAATACACAAGAAAGTCATTCGTAAAAAGATTCGACATGGCACAACTCGGCGTAAACTGGCTTACCAAGGAGATAGTCGGTTGAAACTAAAACGGCGTGATCTCCAATCGACTAAACAAAATGTTGACTATGGATCCTCATCAGGGCAAGTTACTATTGTACAAGGGTGTGATCTTCCTGAAAATGAACTATTAAGTAAGTGTGAACATTACATCGCGTCACTGCAAGTCAGTTTGGAAGAAGGAAGGAATATTGTGGAACAAACAAATATGCATACAATCCCGCAAGGAAAGTCGTTCTGTGTGCGGTGGGCTAAAGTCACATTATTATTATTATTATTGAGAAATACCATTACGTATCTTCATTATTTTATTTTGGAAATATAAGTGGAATCCACTATGGAAATATGGGAAATATTATGAATGTATTTAAATATATATTATATTACAGATATAGCCTATTTTAAGAATCATGCCAACCAATTATTATTTTCGGCCAACTCTTATAACTGAACGTCAAAATGATCTAACACAAACATTACAAACTAAATGCAAATTATGTAAAACCCAGAACAAAACGAACTAGAATACTTCTTCATTGTGTACTTCAGCTGTATGTTGTGTATACATTCCAGAATAAAATAGTATGAACAATGTGTAGGAGTTTAACCGCATTAGTACTATTATGCTAATTAAGAAAATGTTTAACAGCTAGTATTCGCATTATTTACCTATATGATCGTAATATTTTAAGTAATCATAGCGTAATGCGCGTCTGACAGTTGAAATTGAAATAAGCAAAGCCCCGGAAAAAAAATTGAACCTTTTTCCAGCGATATTTTTGTTAAATCGCCAATACTGTTTTTTTATTATACGATTTTTTTTGGTCGAAGACCTTACATCATCTAATGTTCCGAAATATTTTACAGAAAAAATATTCGATAATATTGAACTTAGTGCAGGGAACCATCTGTTGGTGAATCTAGGAAGTTCATACCACATGGATTCCCACCAAATCTTACATAGGCTTACATAGGTGCCATCTAGCGACGGTTTTGTAAACTTTGCTTTTAGAGGGAAAACATTTATTTAGGTACTGCCACCTGCGGAGGAAATATAAACTACGAGAACACTGTTTGAATGGATACATAATTGAAAAAACCTACATTACCCAAAATAACCTAAGCTTCATTTACCCTAAGTCATTTGCCCTACAGGCATTAGCCCTAAAGGCATTTGCCCTACAGGCGTTTGCCCTACAGGCGTTTGCCCTACAGGCATTTGCCCTAAAGGCGTTTGCACAAAATGTTTGATAATCCCATTCGGACCAAGCTCCGGCATTTGCCCTAAAGGCGTTTGCCCTAAAATAAGTTTTTCGACAGTCGTTTACCCTACAGGCGTCTGCCCTACAGGCGTCTGCCCTAAAAGTTGGTGTGGTTTCGTTAATCCAAAACAAAAGTGCTTGCCGGAGTTTACCCTACAGTCGTTTGCCCTACAGGCATTTTCCCTACGTTTAGGGCAAACGCCTGTAGGGCAAACGATGTGTACCCCAAAAAGTAATTCACTCGCTCACACAGTGGCCTATACAAATTCCAACCCACTGCCAAAAGGGCTGGAAACTGAAAATTTGGGTCGCAGCCTCAATGAGGAAATTCGGAAAAGTACCGATTTATATTTTCTAATTACTAAAAAAATAAAATTAAGAAATAGGCACACACCTTTAAAATCGGTGTATAACTTCTTTCGGAAGAACGTTTTTGCAGAAATTGTTGTTTACTTCTCATGCTTGTACAAATTGAACAGTACTGTAAATGTATTTGATGACATAAGCAATAGTAAGTTATTAGCTGATATTGAATACAAACAATTTTTTTCGTGACTACAAAAAATAAGGTTCTCTGTCTGGCGAGTAATTAAATTATACTAATGTCAAAAAGATGTTATCGGGAAAAAATAAATGAAGTTATTTTATACCACTGATTCACTACCCATAAAATCAAACTGCAAAGTCTTTGCAACTGGTATCTCACACAAGAAATATAAAACATATTTGTGCTTCATTTTGTATAAAAATAAAACACATATATAATATCGGGAGACAGCCTTGAAAATCGTGCCTATCACCAACATGGCCAATCAGACTCATAGTCATGTTTACGATGGCAAGACAGCTAGCAAACCAGTTCAGTTTATATGCAGCTTAACTGAAAAATTTATTCAATATTTTCGGGGTAGTTTTACGCTCAAAATTAATACAAAACCAAATCAGCAATCCTTGTATGATCATTTATAATACTACAAAAAATCTTCCATTTCCTTCGAATTATATTGAGCACTAAAATATTGATTTACTTTTGGCCCAGGTTTTATTTTACGATACTCTGTAGAGTTTCGCTTGTTTGCATTGTTTATTTATCAGTTTTAATTCATGGCCAAATTAATTGAAGTGTAACACAATTTATTTATATATGTGTGTCTGGTTAGGAATCAGTATGATGTACTAGAAAAAATATGTCCTATCAGTGTAATGAATGGTTGTACCCTTACGAGCGTTGAATATTTATGAAACATTTTATTTCTTTGGTATTTAAAGCCGCAGACTTGTATTTTATTTATTTCATTTAGACAACAACATGCGTCCGTGTTTTCTACATGGCACGCTCTGTAATATTTTGAATGTTATAGTAATTTTGGCTTTTTAAAATCTGTGATTTATGTGCAGTAGACTAATTTGTAATTTTTTATAATTTCTTTTCACATTTTTAATGATCCATTTGCTAATAGTATATTTACTTCTCCATTAATTATAATAAACACATATTCCATTATTGGAATTCTTTCAGAATGGGTATCACAAGACTACAAAAACTATTCTCCTGCATAAGAAAGGTGATAATACCAGTACAGAAAATTATCGTCAGAGAGCAATTACGTCTTATATCTAGGGACACCTGTATTTCGCGAATACATTTCATGTCAAGGTATTTTACAAAACACTGTAGATTTTTCTTGTAATTATTGGCTGTGGTCGGTGAAGGCTGTTTTCCCGCACTTGACGGGGCCAATGAGGACGTAGTTACTGTACTGCTGCTCGCCCGCAATTCGCCAAACCTCTAAGAAAAAAGCACAGTTATGTGTGAAATAGCCTGACACGAGATGTATTCGCTAAATAGTACAACATGTACTAATCCCAGAAACTTAGATTGTAAAACAACCATTGGAAAGGTATAATAAAAGCATTTCAAATTTGCTGGACAGTTAAATTTTTACCATTTAGCACCTACATGTGTATTTGAGTTTTTTTTTTTTTAACTTACCTACTGGGATTCAAATAAAGAGAACATTCAGACTTAAACCCTTCAATACTATGTGTATTGGTAATGTTGTAGAACAGAGTTGAAAAGGAAGCAATAAAGGTTATTTTATAACTATGTACTAATGGTACTGGAGATTAGCATGAATTCTATATATTGTCAGGGACGGTGGCTGATTTTATATCATGATTCGTTCAGTTTAATTAACGAGACAAGGTAATTACTAATTCACTGTTACCCATGATTGCAGAAAGGCTCCTCTGTTGCACCAATGAAAATGATGCTGCGGCGAATTATGGCCTTCCTTCTCCAAAGGAGGAAGACCGTAATTCTCACGACAGAAGTTGTGGAGCTCTGCAACCTTGAAACGGAGGGTACTGTCGTGGAACAACCACATTCGAGATGTGGTGACAGCACACAATGGCAGTAAGTATTACCTACTATTTGTGCAGTTAAAAAGGTAATAATTTAACCATGCAGTCAATAACTATTGTTGTTCATGAATAACTCCCAAAAACGAATCTTAACCAATACACCTGTGCCGCAAACTAGTTTTATTGGCACAATTCTAAATTTTAAATTTTGCAAAATAATGTCTCCAGTTTTTTTTGTGCTGCAAGAACTTATAAACTTTTTCCATCTCCTGTAACCCCCCCCCCCCCCCCCCCCCCCCTTTTCATTTTTATCAAGACAGTCTCCCAAATCTTTCCCAGCATAAAATCCTAATTGCCAACCATCTAATGACCCAGCTAGTGTGATTGTCTTATCTCTGCCTTAGTGCACGTCTTGTAATACTACGGTATTATCAGACTAACTGAAACTGTTTGTTATTGTTTTACGTTCGAGGTTAATACCGCTTCCCGATACTTTCGGCAGTGTTTTGTTTTGTTCCACGCATGGCGGCGCGCGCATCTCGTGCTGTGTCGTCATGACAACTGCTAAAATAAATAATCGCGCGGCGTTCGGAACAGCTTTAACGAGCCTATGCTTGATTGATATTGACATTTCATTGGCTTCATTAAAAAGGACGCTAACGTGTCGCGGCCGTGATTGGCCCTTTTCAATTAACAATTTAATTTCGGCAAGAGAGAAGAGAAAGAGTGGAAAATGACGCCATTTAGTGCGTGTGGTAGTGTATTCCCTCTGGGAATATTTTGTTCATGGCGATGCTAATTTCGGCGTTATTGGTCTGGAAATTACGTCAAAATACTGGGCAATATTAATTGACGCCCTGTAATTGAATGCAGAATAATCGCATTCAATTCACGTGAGTGACGAAGTATTTTACGAACGACATTAAGCATCTATAGTTAAGGTATGGTCTGCATCATCGCTATATAATAAAATTGACGTAAATTTTACCGTCAACGTAAACGAACTGTAATTTTATAAACTTTGGATTATTATAAAATTAGTAGAACATTGACTTTCGGCGATTAACGGCAAATTTACTCACATTAGCACAAACTATATGTACACAAGTCCAGAAGTCTTTTGGTTAGGCGTTTCATGCTCGAGCAAGCCGGAGCAAAACCCCAAAACTTTTACTCAGTGAACAATTTCAGGAACTTTATTTATTTTGTATTTTATTCAAGAGTCAGGTTATCTACGACATCCCATAGACTTTATTTAATATTTGTTTGTTTGGTTATTATTTCCATGACTCGAGGTTTCTCATTATGATTAAAACAATAAAATAAGTTTTTTTGTGTTATTTTGTTTTTAATTCTTGATGACCTCTGGCGCCCTAGTATTAAGTCCTGGAATAACGTTCTGAGTAATTAAAAATGGAAAATCTTAGTTTCATCACGTACACGTTTGTGTACAGAAGGGAATAAGAGATACAACATATTTTTCTGGCGCACGAACTGTGGGGCCGATAGTGTGCATATTTGTATTGTGTTCTTATGTTGTAAGTTATAAGTAAATATGGAAACTAGGGGAAGGAGTAGACGTGTCAGTCAGGACAGCTCCAGGGACAGCAGTGTGGAGTCTACACACTCTGTAGATGTGTCTGTTCCCACATCACCTAGCCAAGTACCTAACACAGATTTTGTTACCCCAGTAACACAGGCTGGAGCGGCTAGAGTGGATGTGACACAACCCCAAGCTACCACCACACCACACACACACTTACCTGCATTGCCAGCTGCAGTAAGTAATGAAACAAGTGCTAGCTTGCTCATCATGCTGCAGAGCATGTGGCAGGAGGTGAAAGCTAACCACAAACAACAACAAGCTAGTTTAGAAAAACAGAGTGCTAAGTTAGAGGAGAGTCTCCAGGGCACTAGTGCTAGGTTAGAGGAGAATCTTCGACAGCAATTAGACAAACAACAACAAGAACAGAGTACTAGGCTAGAAGAACAGAATGCTAGGATGGAGGAACAAAATGCTAGGTTGGAGGAAAATCTCAATAGCACTAAAGATAGCATTAAACAACAACTGGAAGTCATAGATAGCACCCTTAAAAGTGAAATGGGTGAAGTAAAAAGTAGTGTGGCTGCTATTTCTGTGCGGTTGGCAGAACACGAAAGCTACACTGATACACAGTTGCAGCTAATACAACAGCAGTGCAGTAGTACTACAACTAGGTTAGCAACAGAGTTAAATACCCAGACCAGCCAGCTGAATGACAGGTTAAATCAATTAGCTGAGCAAGCTGCTCAGAACAGCTGTGGCCTGGAACAAATTCAATCCACATGCCAGACCATGATTGAAAATGTGGTAATCAATCACACCACAGACATGAGGGAGCAGGTGGACACATTAGTAAAAAGGCAGACAGAGTTTTCGATGGACATAGAGCAGCAGGTAGGCAAGCTACAAGAGAAGGTATTGCAGTTGAGGGTAGACAATCTTACTCGAACCTCCAGTCACCATGTAGCATTGGCCCCAGCCCTGAACACCAATGCCAATGAAATCCTCAGTAGCTGTGATTCACCGCAAGTTGAGCAACCTGAGCTCCCAATCACACGCTCCAACCCCGCTAACACACACACCACCTTGGATCCCGTTGCAGTGATGCACCACCCGGCACGCCAATGGTCAGAGGCGATGCCTAGGTTCTCTGCCCATGAAGGAGAGAATCCAATGAGATTCCTTCGACGTTTCGAGGAATACGCTGACATGTTCAGGCTAAGTGATACTGAACGCCTGAAATGCATGGCAACTGCACTGAGGGACCATGCGTATTACTGGTGGGAGGTATTACAAAGTACCATCACTTCCTACCAAGAATTCAAAAGCCATTTCAAACAGCAGTTTTGGAATGTGAAAATACAGGGAACATTGAGAGCACGTCTGCATACCGAGCGGTATGATAGCAAGAAGAACCGAACTCTAGAGACACACTTGTCTCAAATGTTCGAGAGGACGCGCTACCTCGAACCAGAGATGGGTGATATTGAGTTCATGGCGATGGTGACCTCCCAGCTACCCATCAAGTACCAAGTACATTTGACAGGGCGCAGCTTCCACAATATCACAGAGTTCCGCGAACAGGTCCTCGCGTTCGACCGGCTGGAGCGGCTGTCCAGGAACAACAATAGCGAGGTGGAGAAAGACCTCAAGCCTACACATCAGAAGGCAGCACCACTCTACACACCCTGGCAGCGTGGTAACGACGGCGGCAAGGCCAACGTCCACTGCACGTCATGGCAGCCTGCGAAACAGTACCGGACAGGGAAGTGGAAGACCAGGAGGGAATTCCAACCTCAACATCAAGGAAACCACCAGCCGAAGAAACCCTACACCCACAACCAAAACCAGTGGTGGGGAAAGCATTACCGTCCTGAAGATCCAAATGGAAGGCCACCCAGGTGGGAGTACAGGAGTTACTCTAACCGTCAGCCGCCCAACAATATGCAACAGCATATGTTGCATCCCCCCGTAGCAGACACCGCTCCTGTGAATCAATCACCAGCGAGTTTCTCTACACTCAACCATCCTCCAACCACATTGTACCACATGCAGCGAGGATATTTTGCTCGGCAGCAGCCGATCCCACCCAACTGCACAGGAACGCAGCCTCAGCAGACTGCGAATTGCAGCTACTCTCAAGCTGTAATTGAGGAGCATCAAAATAATTATGCTCTGTAAGATCGGAGGTGTTACCACCGAAATTAATACCGGAATGCGACAAACCAGAACAAGACATGGAGAGGCCAACTCAGGAAGAAATTGAAGAACTGGTACGAGATAAATTAACAAGAGAAGCCGACCTTAGGAAGAAAAGGAAGCCAGCATCCAGGATCAGTAAATTCACTGTAGGAGACTTAGTTCTACGCCGTACAGCACCAACTAGTAACAAGTGGGCTCATCTAGCGAAGAAACTATTTTTATTGTACTCAGGTCCCTACAAAGTAGTAGCTGTGGAGAAATGTAACTGCTACACTCTACAGGACCCTGATACAGGAAAAATTGTAGGGAATTACAATTTGAGTCAGCTTAGGCCTTACAAAACACCTGTGGTGAATTAGAACACCAAATATGTACCATTATTATTTGTGTTATGCTAAAAACCATTGTATTGTTTATGTTGCTAAGGAAATTTAATTATATATATCCTCATGAGTTGATAGAGGTAATCCAGGTGTATAGGTACCTCATTGCTTCGATATGGTAATTTATATTCGAAGAATTAGGGTGTTTGTCAGTTGATGATTTATTCCAACTGATATTTGTGCTTGGAGCATATGTGTTGCCTGAGCGTTGGTTTGGTACATTGTCCTAGAAGGACATACCAAATACTGTGTTGAGACACAGTTATTATCACCCTATTAGTCGAGTTCGACCATATTAGCAATGGATATACACGTGAGGTTTAAATAAAATTTGGCATAAGATGTGTACAAACACTATGTGACATATTACAATGTATAACTAAGGCAACACACAACTAAATACTACATATAATTAATGGCCTAAAGATGAGTTGACTAATATCCTACTAAATGAACACACTTGTTGGTATGAGTACTTACAGTTTGATCCAGGCTACTGCCTTGCCCCTACCTATGCTTCTTCATCGTCTAGTAGTTAAAAATGCACTTTAATTGGGTTCCCACAGGACACCCGAAACTATAAGTGGATATCAACTTCATCCACACTCTTATGAATAGGATGTAAAAACACTCCACTTTATATTGAGAAAAGAAGAAATGAAAGATAAAGAATTTTAAAGATTGTCTTTAATGAACAGCTTTAAAAACATAAACACTATACACTAGCACTCAAACAATAATATTTATCTTGAGGTTATTGTCATTATTTCATAGCTGAGAAGCAAATAATGTCTCTTCTTGTAAATAAGTGTAGCTATTGTATAACATGTGATGAAGGAAAATATTCACATATGATATGTGAGAAGCATATTAAATATGCTAATATGTTATTGAAAGCCCAATATTATTGACAAATCTCAATTAAGAAATTGAATGTAATTATTTACTAGGTGAAGATATTATGTTGATAACATCCATAAAATATATTTTATTTATTCATCACCTACTACAAAGGTAAACAATAACCTGTTGTTATTGAAAAGCACTATGCAATGTTATTGTTGCAAATACTGTTTATTTATGCATTACCTTATTATTTAACAGAGTTATTATGTGTTCAATTAATGTTTATATTTATTATTAAGTTGTTATGAATTATTAAGTTTATGAGTTTGAGGAATCTCGAGTCATTTAATTTATGTTAGATTAGGGGAGCAAGAGAAGAAGAGGGGTTAGTGATAGCATGAGGCACGATCACAGGACGCTGTATATTCATATCGCGCAAGTGATAAGAACTGTTATAGGACGTGTGATTAACGTGTGTGTGTCTTCTGATTGCCGACGAACTGAACGAGTTTTGTTGCTGTCCCCTTCGACACCGTCTGCAGCAGTAGATGCAGCTGCAGCAGCAGCAGCAGCAGTAGTCCAAGGCACATGTAGAGTCATGTGTTGGACATTTGACTCAGCAGCTCGTACCAGTTGGTACGACCCCAGCGAACACGCCGCAGACCCGGTGGGTCCGCATCAGCACGACACCACGGCATCCATCGTGATGTCATTGGTGACATCAGGTGATGCGATCATCGATGAACAGCACACTGGTCCAGCAGTCTTCACGACGTCGATCGCCTACAACAGGGTATTGTTGGCTGAACCGCCATCCCAGCACTGTGGTTTACACCGCAGTCGACCTTCTGCTCAGCTGTCACTTACCATGTATGGAGATTGGTGAGCTGTCTTCTACATCCCTGCTTCGCCTAATCAGGTAACTGATACTCCACAACATGTAGACAGATCATGTTTACAAACAACAGTGCGACTGTCCAGCCTACGAAGAGTAGTGTCGGTTGACAAGAGAATAACGTTTTTCAACTTTCATCGCAATGTTGCCAACTTGTGAAGTAACCAGTTCCAGTTATTTGTTTTAACGATCTAAATTGAATTTAACTTTTTGGACAGTGAAATATAAATTTATATCGGGAGTGGCACTGTAATACTACGGTATTATCAGACTAACTGAAACTGTTTGTTATTGTTTTACGTTCGAGGTTAATACCGCTTCCCGATACTTTCGGCAATGTTTTGTTTTGTTCCACGCATGGCGGCGCGCGCATCTCGTGCTGTGTCGTCATGACAACTGCTAAAATAAATAATCGCGCGGCGTTCGGAACAGCTTTAACGAGCCTATGCTTGATTGATATTGACATTTCATTGGCTTCATTAAAAAGGACGCTAACGTGTCGCGGCCGTGATTGGCCCTTTTCAATTAACAATTTAATTTCGGCAAGAGAGAAGAGAAAGAGTGGAAAATGACGCCATTTAGTGCGTGTGGTAGTGTATTCCCTCTGGGAATATTTTGTTCATGGCGATGCTAATTTCGGCGTTATTGGTCTGGAAATTACGTCAAAATACTGGGCAATATTAATTGACGCCCTGTAATTGAATGCAGAATAATCGCATTCAATTCACGTGAGTGACGAAGTATTTTACGAACGACATTAAGCATCTATAGTTAAGGTATGGTCTGCATCATCGCTATATAATAAAATTGACGTAAATTTTACCGTCAACGTAAACGAACTGTAATTTTATAAACTTTGGATTATTATAAAATTAGTAGAACATTGACTTTCGGCGATTAACGGCAAATTTACTCACATTAGCACAAACTATATGTACACAAGTCCAGAAGTCTTTTGGTTAGGCGTTTCATGCTCGAGCAAGCCGGAGCAAAACCCCAAAACTTTTACTCAGTGAACAATTTCAGGAACTTTATTTATTTTGTATTTTATTCAAGAGTCAGGTTATCTACGACATCCCATAGACTTTATTTAATATTTGTTTGTTTGGTTATTTCCATGACTCGAGGTTTCTCATTATGATTAAAACAATAAAATAAGTTTTTTTGTGTTATTTTGTTTTTAATTCTTGATGACCTCTGGCGCCCTAGTATTAAGTCCTGGAATAACGTTCTGAGTAATTAAAAATGGAAAATCTTAGTTTCATCACGTACACGTTTGTGTACAGTCTGTTGCTTGTAATTCTCCTACGAGCCGTGACAAGAAGTGCTATGTCCTGCAAGCTATTAGAGCAGCTAGGTTATTAGAGCCAGCCTTATGTGAGCAATTTCAGATACAAGCACAGATCATTTTTCATGAGCCCTCGACACGTCACAGGCTGCTGCAGAGAGAATTTCCCACTGGCAGAATCATATTTCCCACCTCCCCACAACCTTACAGTCTTTCCAGGGAACCAGGCCCAGTTCAACGGCCACCCCGAGCCAATCTCAAGGACACCAGCATCTGCCCTCTCGTGGCAGTGTTGCGAGTTATTTCCTGTGGGTGGTTGAATGCCCACTAAACACCTGCCCTCTGGCACCTCACGCAACAAAAAATACCCCCTAGTTCATTTCCAAGCCACCAGAGTGCTGCACTAGTTCCCTCCGCAAGCCCAATGCTTCAGCAGTCGCCTCGTGTGAGTCCATCTCTCCTTGTTTCGGACACCTCTCAGACGTCAAAGTCAGTATTTCTCGACTCCCCCCCCGGAAATCATCGGAACCTTCCGGTCCGGAAGCCAAAGCCTCCCCCTTTTCTTTTGATTGATTTATTCTTCCATTACAGTCGCTGCTGCCCCAAACTTACTTCGCGTGCATACTAACAGTTTTTTTATTTGCAGCCATTGAGGCTGATGTGTCACATTACAGGCTTTTGCTGCCCTGCATGCTGGCAACTCTGCTGTTGCAGGGTCCACTGCACCGCTGGCCGCTGCCCCTCCTATGCGCAGGTGACTTCCGGAGTTGCTCAGGTCAGTGATCCACATGTGTTACAGGGGGGTCAACATGCATAATAAAAAAAATATACAAACATTGTACTACCAGATTCTCCAACCATTATTTACTATTTAGTAGGCATCTGCGAAGGTTCGGAAATTACAAATACAAATCAAATATTGCAAAATTTACGTCGAAATATAGAATAGGGTCACAAACAAAGTGCATAAAAACATACCAATTTTGAGGTTATGTTTACAAATATTTAAGTGTTTTTAATTCCAATCAAGCAAACTTGATGCAGAAGTTAATGACAAAATGGGAAGTATAGGCCACGAAAGTGAGTTCCATAAAAAGTATTTATGGTTACTGACAACATTGCAAATCTACGAGCTGCTCTGGATGGAACACAGTGGGTTCACAGATGCTGCTTTGCTCATACACTGCAGCATGGTGCAAAAGATCATACACCTAATGTAAATAAACTGCTTTCCCAGTCCAGAACTACTGTTGCTCTTTGCAATAGAAGTAGAGCTACTAAAAGTAGGTTGCTGAAGGTACAACAAAGTGTGAACCTACCAAAGCTCAAGTTAATACATGACTTGGAAACTCGTTGGTCGAGCGAATTTGGAATGTTGGATACATTGACTTATCTGAGACAAGCTGTAGCTGCTGAGTTAAGTTGATCGAATGTTTATTCACTTTCGCCATCGGAGTGGAAGCTTGCTAGTGGTACATTTGAAGTGATGAAACCATTTGCAGAGGCGACAGATGAATTGTGTGGGGACAATTATTGAACAGCATAAATGATTATTCCTACTATTCATAGCCTTGAAGTTACAACAACTAACAATTTCCACGTAATCTGTTGAATTCTTTAAGAAGTACATTAAGCATGTACAAGATGGATGACATAAATGTTCTCTTCAGTGTGCTTGATCTGCGAAACAAAGTGTAAATTTTCAATTATGCTGATCAATATGCAGTCAATCTAATGAAAGTAGAATTTACAGTAAAAGGCACAGAAATTGACAGTAGCACTATTACCCCCACAAAAAAACACACATTCCAGTTCAGGGGGCTTTGTGTGATGCAATTTGCCAGAAACAGAAGTAAATTACAGTAGAACCCCAATTTAACGAAGTGCTATGGTTACCGAAAATGTTTACTCTAAATCGATGTTTCGTTAAATCCGATTTTCCGATTTTCAATAACCCCCGCACTCATAATCGCGTCCCTACCGTTTCCATATCGTAGACAGGGTCGACGCTGATATCTTGTGCTGCCGTGGTATCTCAAACTTCGTCAACTTTACATCTTCAACGTCTTTTAATCTCGCTCGTACGGCCCCCGGTTCGTACGTACACCTCGGTCGTACATACAGATTTTCAGAAACCGTGAAAAATGAGGCATAAAATAAAAGTTTAAAAATAAGTAAAGTGTAAGAAATACGTTAAAGTGTATTAAAATACAGTCGCAACCTGCAGCGTTTATAACAAATACGAGCTACATACACATTGCGTCACAGTAAAAAATAAAAAATAAAAAAATTGGCCGCGAATTGATGGAAAATTTCCGTCAATAGCGCGCCGTACGTGGAGAAAGGTCATTGTACTCGGTCAGTTGCTATTACGGCGCGGCGTAGCCGCCGGCTGACTCTCTTTGTTCGCTGAGCTGCGCAGCACTTATAAAAAACGTATTCCAAAAACTAAACACCGCGCACAAAGCTCTTACTGAGAATAATAAAGCTGTAGCAAACCGTATGTATTCGGTACCGAGTAACAGGTGCGCCATCTAGTAACGAGTAACGAAACGTTACACACGGCTGCATCTCGTTACTCACATTTTTCGTATGTTTTACGTATGCGCGCGCATATTCGATGAATTTGCGTTACAAAGAACGATGTTTGTTTATTAAGTAAAGTATAATTTGGAAATTCGTCGTCCAAGTTTTTTACTGTTTATTAAAGGTATTGTGTGTGTAGACAAAGTTTGAGATTGGAACAGAAACAACGTAAGAAAGTATTGTTTACAAATTAGAAATATGTTTTTATTATCGCGTATTTTCACGTTTTTTTTGTTCTTATCTTAAAAGAGATAGTATAAAAAAGCCGCTCTAATGAGATTTAATTGTTTCTTGGTTAACAAAAACTGTTAATTATCAAATATTGTTAATTGTTTATATTCTATTTATTATTATTTACGCGACGTCATACTGTACGCGTATGCAATACGACTCGATTCGTTGCTGCAACATAACATAGCATGTTATGCGGTATCAGAAGTAACGAGTAATGTAACGTGATACGATAGTAACGAGTACTAATTGGTATAGTAACAAATACATACGGGGACGCTTTTTTTCGTTACTTTTACACCTCTAGAGAATAATGATAATGGCGTATTGGTGTGACGTGGTCCCAAGTTGAAAAAACCTGGAGGATGGGAAAGGGAATATTTGGAAACGTGTGATTATTGGCTA
This sequence comes from Bacillus rossius redtenbacheri, assembly GCF_032445375.1. Classification (NCBI taxonomy): domain Eukaryota; kingdom Metazoa; phylum Arthropoda; class Insecta; order Phasmatodea; family Bacillidae; genus Bacillus; species Bacillus rossius. The sequence goes on along the minus strand of NW_026962514.1, from coordinate 142,823 downwards.
TCACTGTTACTATGCGGGCGTGTTTGGAAGATAACGTGGTGAGTCAAGCCAGGCATAGAAGAGGGGGAGGGGGATGCGGACAAAGAAACCCTTCATGACGTCATGTGTCGCGGACAGTCTATCCAGGCGCGCGCAATGGCACGCACCTACGCAATTCAGTTACAGCGCCCGCAGTTTTTAAGCAATTTGAACAACTTTTTGAATTTTTTCGTATTTGGACAGATGATGCAAAGGCACATATTAATATATAGTACCTCCATTCTATTACTGACACCACAAAGTGTAATTGTTAATAAGATTCCATTACTATTTACTTTCATTTTTTGGAAATCTATATTATTATTTTAATAAATTGGTGTTTTTTTGATGGTTCCTGAAAACCTTTACGTTAAATCGCAGTTTTCGTTAAATCCGTGTTCGCAAAATCGGGGTTCTACTGTACGCAAGTGGTGAACAGAAAACAAATGCTACTGAGAGTTCTTTGGCAGCAACACATGTACCGAGACTTCTAATCCCTACGAGTGGTGGAAGGAACTTCAAGAGATCTTCCCACTTGTCATACAATTAGCTGAAAGTTATCTGTCCTTCCAAACTACACAAGTTGCGAGCAAGAGGGTTTTCTCCACCACAGGTAACCATGTTACCACTGGGGGTGAGTTGTTGCCACAGCATTTTGAGCAGTTAACGTTTCTCCATGACAATGTAAAATGAAAGTTTAGTATCATAAAAGTTTTGTTATGTTCTGTGACTGTAGTTACACCTTATGTTAGGAAAAGTGTATGAAGATTGTCTTACAAACATGTGTTGTAACTTTTCAGTGCTCGAAATTCATTTGTCACATTTACTGTACACCAATCCCTCACTTAGCACGACTAATTCGTTCCTAAAAATGTTCGTGTTAATCGAAATCGCGTATTCTGAAGTATTAGTCCCCATAAATATAAGGCTAAATTATTTAATGTGTTCCAAGATGTGTAGGGAAGTAATCTTTACATAATATAAATGCGTAGAATAATACTTGAAAATGCATATGTCATATCATTTATCTTTTTAAGCCTACCACCGAATACGTTAGATAAATAAAACATGGCACAGTGTAACGGGAGATAAGTGGTAACATATTTACCGTCAGTCAGCAGGTTGGCTTGCCCGCCCAGGCGTGACCTTCAACACGCGCGCGCGCGCGTCTGTCTGCCTGCTGTTGCAAGCAGCTGGATCCTTTGTTATTACGTTTAAAACTTAACAACATTAAAACACTTTTATGAAATTAAGAACCGGTTTTATATAACTTTAAAACACACAGCCATATGTAAACATTTAATTTGTTATGCACACCTCTTATAAAAGCGGCTATGTAAACAAATCAGTTAACAGATAAACAGATTTAGATTTTCCCTAGAGCACAAACATAACATTAAAATACGGGTACACTCCCTATTTAACGCGGTTGTCGGGGGACATAACTTTTACCCGTGTTGTTGCATAACCGCGATGTTTCGATGTGACCAAGGTCAGAAGGCATAAAACACCGCCTGTGTTCTAATAGGTCGGCAAGCACGCACAGTATAGACGGCCCGCCTTTGTGCGGACTTTGCATCCGCAGTTTCCACTAAACACGGGTGAAAAATAAAAATAATAAATTTTAAAGATAAATATTAAATGTTGAATTGTTTTTATTTTTCCGCGTGCCGCGCACAGTTTGTCGCACGGCCTACGAGCGCGCCACACGCCGCCATACACACGTGCGGCACACAAGCTGCTGCTGCCAGTCTCGTGGTGTCAGCCACAGTATCTGCTTCGTCAGTGTCCGTAACAAAGTAAGTGCAGTGTGTGCGGTTACACACGATTCTGTGGTCAAAGTCTTCTAAAAAGAAAGGCCGTAGTGATACTTCAAACCGAATATGAATCGCAAAGTACCGAGTTTGATTGACAAAATAAAAATTCTAGATTTACTTACAGATAGCTTGTCTTTTGTAGAAGCAGGCCGCAGATACAGGAAAAAAACGATTCTAGCATTCGTACAATAAAAAATAAAGAATCGTCTATCGTGTCAAGTGGTTAAACTTTATTATCCATGCTTACAGTAAATTATAAATGGTCACATGTGGGAAACAAAAATTGCGCCAATTTAATTTTAGCGCAATCAGTGACGCCGTATTAAAAACCGTGTTAAACTTTGTCTTTACTTATTTCACCAAATGCTGTGTCGAGTTGCTGAGTGTGTGTGGCTCGGATCGGCAAGTGTTATATTCCCCAGCCTCTGTTTAAAGGTCGGGAGACCGCTACACATAAACATTTCCTGGGCAAAGATTAAAAATACGCTAGCCGATTTACTTTACTATTTAATGTTAAAACATTATACCAAAGTAAAAAGATGAACTTGTATAATACAATGAATTACCCAATAATATTACGTCTGTAGGTTTAAGTTGTAACAAAACATTTATATACAGATGTCCAGTAAAGTACCAATTAAGATTCTGGAGTGGAATTTTAAACACCGGACTACCTGATTTTGCCTTGTACGCAGCGACGCTGCTCAGTCAAGTGACTCATGCTCTGCCTGTGTGCTGCGTGAACACATTCCCTCCCCCACTCCCCCTGGTGTTTCTACCCGCTCTAATCTCTACCTCTCTCCATGTTCTCGGCTCGTCTCTCCCTACCCAGCGCTTGCCGACAACCAAGTCTATCCAACATCAATCCCCAGCCGAGTCACGCTGGATAATGTCGCTGGATGGTGGGCTTTATCAGGTCCCCTGTCCGATGCTTCATTTGTGAGATAAAGCGACGTTAAGAACTAGTGTTACAGAAAATATCACTGGGCTGGATTGGACCATAATTTGAAAACCCTACAAGATAGAGGAATAATGTACGGAGATATCATGTTTAGAATTTTACTGCGGACATTTTCTACGCCTAGGCTTTTTTCTGCCCGATGCTTAGTTTGTTAGTTACAACGCAAAATTATCCTAATCGGCTGTCAACCATTTATTCCATTATTATTATTCATTTCTGACTGGGGGACATGGTTTGACCCGCGATATACCCGATTCTGCGATCAATCGGGACGCGATATACCGGGAGTTTACTGTATGTACAATATGTACATATACAAAACATAAAAGTTAGTTAAATATTTTCTGGGGTGAAATTAACACTATCATCTTGCTTTTTTTTTAAAAAACGTGTCCAATTTCATCTGCTTTGGTTTCTGTACGGTACGGCCTGTTCTGCAGCCGGGCATCAACGGTACGGCCTGGTCTGCGGCCGGGTATCAACAGTACGGCCCGGTGTTTGTTTATCTGCGTGCGCATCTCTTTCCCCTCGCATTCCAAACCACTCTTCCCCCCTCGAATTCCATACCTGACGTCGCGTCGTTTCCGAGATTTTTTTTAGCCTGTGGCGATTTCGTGCTAACTGAAATTTACAGACGTGCTATTCGAGACTAGGGCAGTAAAATTTACATCGTGCTAACTGAATTCGCATTAATTGAAGACGTGCTATGCGAGGGATTGGTGTACTACCTGTGCTGCGTAATGCATACCTGCTTAAGTAAATGACAGGCATTGTTCTAAAGACTTGTTAAATGATACACAAAAACAACGTAATGGTAAAATTGGTTCTTAATACTTCATATGGGAGAATGTTAACAGTATTGTATATAGGCACAATGTTTTATGATATCGAATATATAGTTTTCCTTTTTTTATACTGAAAGTTTATAGACTATCTTAAGTTAATTTAACATTTTTGCAAACAAAGGCAGCAATTACATTGTACATGTTTATAATAAGTGCATGTTGTCTGGCAATGCCAATATAAAATTTCCAAATTCTTATCGTTTATATATATGACAAACACAAAATTGATGAGTAGGTACTGGTTCGGAAAATTCAATTCAATTAAAATATGAAATATGCAAATAATATAAACATCAATTCGGAATTTGATTACAGAATGAAAAGAAGTAATATAAAACCATAAACCTAGTAAGAAACGAAATACAATTATTGTATTGGTGAGATCACTTATACCGATATTAAAATAATTGTAATTAAGTTACATACGTTCAAGGGATACAAAAATGTAGCATTCAATTCCAATTGTTATTTTAATAAAACAATATACCATTTAATAAGTAGATATGTGTGGCAAAAGTACATGTCAAGCTCTATACTATTATAATAGAGTCAATGTTCGTATTTTAAATTTTACCTCACATTATTTAAAACAAATTAAAAAAATTGAAGAACATCGGAAAACAGTACGTACTTGTGTTTGCCCCACAGGATAGTTTGCATGTTGAATTTGCTAAAAGTTGTCCTAAAAATGATTTGACAAAATAGCAAACTGATTACAGAGGAGTTCTTCACTTTTTTTTGCATGGAAGGCAGCAATGCTCCCATACAATATTTATTGCAGGTATGTATTTTAGGATTTTTGTCATCAATAATAACCTACAATAATTTTTATCTGTATTCACTCTAATTACATGTAAGAAAAAAGTTAATGCATGTAACTTGTTACGGTTCCAATATACATCCTTGCAGAGTTGTTAGTCTAGTGTAAAATGTTTAAATGTTACAAATATGAAATTAAAGAAACACCTGTTTAATTGTGTCTACGATCAAATAAAACTAGAGTGTTATATTGAGCTATTTCGGATAGTTATATCAAAGCCAATGACAAAAGTATAAGTGAACATAATGTAACTATAATTCGGACAACGAATCTTTATCAGGTACAGTTACCATGTAGTGTAATTTTCGCTATTTCAAATTCCAGAGATGGGGTACACCTAAATCAGAGAGGGCTGCATAAATTGCGGGCAGCCATTACTAACAAATTGAGGTAAGAGTACATAAGTTTACTTATGAAGTAGTCTAATATTGATGCTGAAAATGTTGCCGAACACTTGATATTTCTTTTTAGTTAAAATTTCTTAAATATGTGGTGGATTGACTTGATCATTTTTTGCACAAGGTTTGTGAGCTCAAACCTATGTTTTAGTGGATCTATAAGCAGTCACACCACAAGCATGATAATGAAACGAGCATTTAAATTTCTGTACGTATTACAAGGAGATATCTAAGAATTTTTTTTATTATATGTTTCTAATAATGTTTTTAGTGACATACTCCACAAAAATTTATGTTGTGTGTGGTACATGTTATTCAATATATTTAAAATACAGGAAAGCTTCACTATAAAGAACATGAAGGGACCAAAAAATAGTTGAGTTTGTTATACTGAAGTTCTTTATACTGAAACATAAGCATTGTTATAAATATGTATACAGATAAACACATGAAACACCTTAAGTGTACTAAGGTTCAGTATCACAGTCATTAGTCTATGGCCGCTTGAAGAACCTGTTCACATACTCTCTGCTGATGCTTTGTCTATGGTCAGGAGACACATTGTAGGCAGAGCTGCCAACCTCAAATCACACCCATCATTAATGACAATTATATGGAAAAAGTACATGTAAATCATGCACGATAAATTTTTCCTGAGGAATTATAACACACACAAGATAAAATAAGGACAATAATATGCAAAAAAAAAAATTGAAAAATGTAGGCCTATGCATATGAATACAATGAAAATTAATGAATCAAAGGAAAAAAATAACTATTTGAACAATACAATCATCTGAATATGTAAGAAATGTCAATAATTTTACAGGAAATTTTCAACCTTCAATTCAAAGTATGCAAAGTTATACTTTTGAACAATTGTCTTTTTATTTGCTTCTTTTATCCTGGTTGGATAAGAACTGTCTTATAAACAAACAACAGAACTTGTAAACAATAACTCTGCGTTAGTTACTTTCGTTTCTTCAGATGTAGCGAAAATACTACGATATGGATTTATTGCTCGTCATGACTATAAAATATTCCGCATGTTTCTTTAATTCAATGTGCCCTCTACAGTCATCCCTTCCAACGTGTGCAATCGAAAAGTCACACGTGCATACATTACAAAACGCATGGTGTTCCAAAACATTTGAAGATGACAAGCATCGTCATTCTTTTGAATAGTTAGGTCTTAGGTCGAAAGTTTTGATGAATTGCGTTATTTTTTTTTCTCCCCCATATACACTTTTGTTCTGTCACACGCTTCATTTCTACAACCGGCACTGAAGAACACAACGCTATTGAAAAACGTAAAAAATTTCACGCCTGTAGACACGACAAAAACACTATGGACTGTGATGAAAAAAATGACTTTCAAAAAATAAATTAAAACACAGGTTAGCCAAAGTACCGTACAAAAATTATCGTAATGTAAGTAGCCAAAAAACGAAAAATCCGAGAATATGTACTAGTTGTATCGTACAACGGACGTAATACCATTCCAATATTATTTCAAAACACGAGAATTAATCTACTAATTTCGATAGTACGTGCGCACACATACTAGTTCCGTTATTGTTTTTGTTTACGTACACGCTGTTACGTTTGAATAAGAAAATTAAAAATAAAGAACAAGTTTTTGGATGGTAATTTTTTTCATAATGTGCCTCAAGGTTGTTCGTTCAAGTGAATATTTTTGTTTCACGAAGAAACGGACCGTCGTAAAATTCGTTAAGATGAAATAAAATTCAAGGTTATTATATACGTTTTTGGCGGGACCAAACAATGAGTTCGGTTAAGTGAAGTGTTCGTTTAACTGAAGTTCGTTGTACTGGTGCTTTCCTGTATTGATTTATATTTGCGTAGGTAAAAGTATCTAGTGTAGTATGTAATAAATATAGTGTATCCCTCAAAGGGAGTAGTTTCAGAATTTTCAATTTGTGCACAATAAAAAAATAATCGGAAAATATAAAAAAAAATATGTGTGTGTGTGTGTGTGTGTGTGTGCGCAAGTCACACATGGTAGAAGTGAAACTTCTGAAAAGTCCCTGATTAAAAATAATATTCCACGCATGATATTTGTTTCAATTTCTTTAACTAGCATATTCTCTATTGGACTCGAAATATTTACACGCTCGTGGGCTCATAAATATAATAGGTACGGTGTGTGATTAAGTTGATCAAATAATAACTCATGACAAATAATTACCAATGTAAAACTAAAGCGTGAAAAGTATCATACCAGCAATAAATATTTAGTTACACAGCTAAAACAATACTCATACAACAGTTTAACAATACTGATTTACACAAGTAATTAAAATAATATGTACTTGTGAGAACGCCATTTCCTTGCGAGGTTGTCCCGTGGCGCGGTGCAGAACAATAACCTCGAACCCCGCCGTGTTGTCGTCTGCCCCAAGCCGTGTGTGGCGACATGCGTAGGCGTGTTACAACCGGCGCGACCCGCCTATTCCTACAGCATGGCGGGGTGAAACCTGAGCAGTACGCCACCACGTGCCGGCCGAGTTCTCTGTACTGTCCACAACATACCAGCGCCGGAATTCTTTTCACAATATTCCCCCTCCTCAGGAGCGTTTAATGTTTAACGCAACAGTGCTTTCATACCCCCTCCATGGTAGCGTTAAACGCAACCTTGTTGGAAGTCGCATTAGAAGTTTCACTTCAAAAATTATGAGAAAAAACCAATTGTTGAATTTGTAGCTCTGAAATGTTCAAGTATAGGTATGGTGACAGCTATAGTTGTCGCACGGTAAGTTCGTACTTTTGGGAAGAACTGTTGAAAAATGGAACTAAGAATATTTGGTTTACTATTGTGCAATTTGTTTGACAAATAAATAAACAAAATAGGACGACATAATTTATCAAGCTATTATGTTTCCGTACGTGTGTATGAATACCGTATATACTCGTGTATAGCGCGCCCTTTTTTCCCCTCAAGTAAGGGAAAAAAATAAGGATGCGCGCTATACACGGGAAAAAAAAGGGGGGGTGGGGAAGGGAGGAGTGGAAGTCGTTAACTGCCAGGTGATTGTTGACGTTTCTGGCCAGCCCCCCACACATACGCACAAGCAACAAGGCCTCTCTTTCACACACACACACACACACACACACACACACGCAACCTGGTCTCTCTCGCGCGCGCACGCACGCACGCACACACACACACACACACACACACACACACACACACACACACACACACACATACACACACACACACACACACACACACGTGCGCGCGCAAGCTCGCACGTCTCTTGTTTATTTTTAGACCTCCCCCTCTACACAAAGCCAACGCAGCTAGTAAAATAAAAGAGAGAAAGAATGTTGTCGCCCTCCCACTTCCTTCGCTTCCTCGTCCCAACTGCTACCGGTGAGTCATCTAATCCTCCGCGCGTCTCTGTTACTGCCTGCCTCCCTCCCTCCCTCCGCCCAAGTACCAGTTGTGACGATACAGCGCTTCATTATCTTCCGTCTACACAGCAGAGTTTAAGTATTTTCCTGACGCATCACCACACATCAATTTAAATTATCATTTGTTTCACACGTACAGGTACCACAAAATGTTAGTAAAATTTATTTATGGGGAAAAAAAATTTTTTCTTTGGAATTTGTTGCAAAAATCGTGGTGCGCGCTATACACGAGGGCGCGCTATACACGAGTAAATACGGTACTGAAATAATTTGTATTTGTTAATTTTATATGTAAGTTTTTAAACACGCGTGGCAACGATATTTATCATTATGTTGGATACACACTTGAAGAAATAGTTCCTTAGTATGTAATTTTGAACAGCTGAAATAACGATAAATATTGCTTAAAATGTTTCACATATGGTTATTTCCAGATCCTGGAGTAATATTGTTTAATATATACGAAAGTTAAGTTATTTTGTTTACAGATGACGTTGCAAGCTATTGCGGATGAATCACCTACGTAACTGTGTGTCGGCCCGAGCCATGTTGAACGCTTGTTTGCTCAAAACGACTTCTGATTTTCCGAAAACATCCAGTGTATTTGTGTACTAATTAATTTTCTAATTTTAAAGGGTTGTCTTAATTGTAACTTGTAGTGAACTATTGCTTTTACAGTGTAACTTTGTGTTAGTTATTACGGTTTGTTAGGTTATTAAAATGAATGTAAAGAAGGAGACAACCGGTCATCAGAGACAGCAAGATATTATCAACGTGGCACGAAGAGTTAGGATGTTAATGAATACAGGTCAACTGGAACAGGGTGATGTCGCAGAAATGACAGCATTTCTTCTAGATCTGAGCGTCACGACCGTGAAAAAGTGAGTGACTAATTAACACGTTATGAAAGTATGTGCGTGAAAACGTTCCGTTAGGTTGGGGCGTGTTTGTAAAATAGTGTAAAAGTACCTTCCTCGCAGCTTTCTTGTTTTGAATGTCGGGCAAATTACAAACAGACACGTTCTTATATTTTCGGTTATATATTAGGTAATGGATTTATCTGCTGTGCACCCGTGGAAAAGGTTGCAGAGCTGTTCAAGACAGCACATTAAATAATACATAGGTCCCTAGAGGTCAGTATAGGCCTACAATTAAATACTGTAAACATAGGTAATTGTGTAAACAATGTGTAGCGTTTTCTTTCATTTGTAAGCATTTTCAACCCACAACATCAAGGAGGAGGAGGTTCACCGACTAAAAAATAGCAATTAATGTATATTATTAATTTAATTCAAGTAAAAAATATATAATTGTGTTTACATTTTAGTGCAGTATTTCTGAAAATTATTATAATCTTTTGTTTTGTGAAAAATACCCGTATGTTTGGTAAACATTAGAGATTATAAAATCGGTATGATAATTTTTATTTAAATTATTCCTTCTAAGCTGCATTTAATGATCCATTTTAGTTTGCGTAGGTACGAATTTTTACAATGTAGTTGGTAGCTAATTCTTTTTGGCTAGTACACACACTATTAGTAGTTTTTTGATAAAAATACTGATAGCTTCATGAGTTTTATTACAGTATCAATTCTAGTGGACGATATTTTAAAATCTAAGATTAATTTTTTTATAAAGTCCTTGGAATTTATTTTTTGCATGGGTTAATACATACTTTGTCACAGTTACTTTGCATACATGTAAGTCACCAGTGTAACTTCTACATGGAATGTTTTTGTATTGTTTGTTTGTTATGTGCCATTGCAGCATTCAGCTGGGCGTACACTCGTTTTTGCTTAACTCTTTGTGTGTGTTGTTTTTTTGTTTCGGCAAACTGAACGCTGGTTTATTTTTTTTTTAAGAATTTCTGTTATGGGGGTAATTTATTTGTAATTTTGTCTTTTAAGTGAAGGTATGTTTTGTTCTAACCATTTGTATTGTATTTTATTATCACATAATTATTATCAAATTTAAGTGCATCAAGAATCAAAAAAAAACTCTGAACAAATTTAATTATTTTGAAGTTTAATTAATTATTATATTTTCGTCAAGGCAGTGTGCTATTCAGTTTTCGGAACTATTCTTTAAATTGTGCATTTGTAACTATGTTTGGCTAACTGTGTTATGCCATCAATGGTCACTTCCTTCTTCTTGGTGACCATCATGTGAAAAACTGTATTAATTTTCTGCTCTTAATTTATCCACCGCATCCATGCGGTAGTTTCAAGTTTGGGTAGCCGCCTATTGGGTGAGCTTTCGCAGATTTCTCTGGAAATCATGCTGGACATTTATTTTTAAATATTTCACCATGTAATTAGTCTTTTGAAATGTTTTTATAGCGGCCCACGAGTCATGGATCTGGAGTGCTTCCCTATGCCGGCCATGCTATGAACTACTTGTAACCCTTTGTTTGGAGTAGAGGATATTCTCCTCTCTTTTCTGACGGCTACGGGATTCACTCACTCATGAATTCAGGAAAGTGATTCTTCGTTTTCATACTTCGCATGAAGCATGTGTTCGGCAATAAATGTGGACAACCTACCTAAATTCATTTTATAAATTTTTCATCGTTTGTTTTTATTTTGTTTTGCTAACATAAATTTATGAATTAAAGTAACGTTAATAATTTATTTAATGTCTTGGGGCCCCATATATTTTTTTTTAATTTAAGTAACAAATGTAACAAATAACAAATGTAACAAGTGATATTCTATTTATTGTTTATGAAGATTTATAAATAACTAAGTAATACTGTAATACTCATAAAGTTTTTTTTATATCAAATATAACTGATGGTCTGAAATTTCTATTTTAAAATATTACCCCCAAGTTAACCTAAAATAAAATATTTCTTATAATTTTGTGAGCTGGTTGTTCAGTCGGCCTACCTTTGTGCCTAACTATTTTTTCAACCTTGAGGTAAGACACCATTGAGCCTAAGGTTCAGGGCAACTTCCACTGCGAGCCTTTCTCGGAATGGTCAAACCTAACCAGGCTGGGAAAGGTTGGTAGAAAGTTTGGTAGCAGAGCATGGTTCTGGTGTTTTATCTTAGGTGTTGTGTTGTGCATGCGTAGCTTTTTTTTAGCTTGCATGTGTTGCTCTCTTGGAACTTTGCATGGCTTGGGGGTGACAGCAGTTTGGTAGTTCTTTTGGTGTTTTGTATTAATTTTTTTTTGTTCGTTATGGCTACTTTGATTCCCGAGTTTCTCCTTAAAGATGAATTGGCATTTGAATGTCAATTGCGTGGTGTTCCCTGTGAAGACACCACTGCTGCCGTTTTCCGCAAAAGATTGCGCACGGCACTTCAGAGTAATTTGACTGTTGATTGTGACAAGTTGGTCAATTTGAATCCCAATGATGAATTTAATCTGTGTGCCAGTAAAATTTTGGTACTGCAGGAATTAGTGTCAAACTTGGATGATGAAAACTTCATAAGCACCTTACCTCGTGTCAAAAACCGTTTGGCCCATTTAAACAGACGTGTCCAGTGCCTTTTGGACATTCATTCCCCAAAGTTGTCAGAGGTGCAGATTGCATCATTAGAAACTATACTGATTGAGATTCAAAAGTTAGGTGATATCCTCAATAAATCTGAAACTGAGTTTTCGCTTTTGTGTGACCTACCCCCTGTGTCATCTATTGCACAAGTGTGTGACCAACTTGGTAGGTTGGCACTACCTACTTCCTTGCCTCAAATTCCAGATATTTCTCCTGTTCCAGGTCCTTCCAAACAGGATGTTGAACCTGTTTGTAGCATGACAGGTAACCTTGTCACGTTACCTAACCTTACCTATGTTTCTGCTAAACAGCCCGCTAGTGCTAACGCACACGTTGTTTTCAGTGGTGTACCAAGTACACATCAAGCAACAGCGCTGAGTAATAAAGTTTCATTTTCCAATGTGTTTGGGAAGTTAACCCACCCTTTAGAAAAAATGTTAAAGGATTTCCCAGCTACCGATGGTCTGCATATACCTAAGTTTCTCCATTTTCTTCAGCTCATTGTGAAGCTACGTCAAAGCAACTCCTTACATGAAGCTCAGTTGCTAGAGATTATTTACCCTTTTACCTTAGGTCCTTTGGCAGAGCAAACAAATTTGGCCATTTCTCAAAATCTTACCTTTGACAAGTACCATGAAGATATCCTGAGTTTTTTTTATTCCCTCTAGGTTATTAACTCAGCTTCAGCTGAGCCATTTCAATCGATTACAAAAACCAGGTGAACCTCTTGCAGTTTATGTAAACGAAGTGAAGGAGGCAGCTGCCATTTTTCGTTTACAAGTCTCAGAGCAGGAAGTGATAAATACCATTTTAGATGGTTTGTCTCCTGAAGAGCGATCTAGACTTGTCTTTCTGTCTAAACCCTCTACCTTTTCTGAACTTGATAGGATGTGCATCCATTCCCAGAATGTCAGATTTGCGGACTACCATCGCAATACACATTTTCCTCAGTCCTCAAGTTTCAAGCAATCCAAGAACCTTGCTGGTTCATTTAGTGCTACACAATCTGATCGTGTTTATGTCAACAGTACTGCTAGTGGACAAAAGCAGTATAAAATGCCTGCAAATCAGGTGAACCCAGACCAGAAGCCGGTCTGTTATTTTTGCAAAAACCCTGGACATAAAATTAAAGAATGTAGGAAGTTGCAACAAAAAAACGCTCAGAGCAGGGACGCGAGGTGAGCCGCTTACCCTGCAAACCTAGCCTAAATAATGCGCAATATAACGCTCACCTGTTTCGACAAACCAAATCAGCTCTTTCTTTTCAAAAATACTTTGGAAGTAAAAATAAGCCTTACCCTGTCTCTAACATAAATTCGCCTAATTTGGTGGGGATAAATCCAGTTCCAGTCCCTCGGATTGTAGTCACCTTTGGCACTTTTGAAGTGCAAGCTCTTGTAGATTCAGGTTCCACACGTTCTATTATTTCACATGGTTTGTTTTTAAGGTTGAAAGAGGCAAAACTAGTTAAATCTGTTGAGAAAGGTCACTTTAAATGTTATACCGCCTCAAATGATGTGTTACCGATAGTTTGTTGTGCTATCATTAAACTGAAAATTGCAAATTTTACATGGAAGTTCCCTTGTTTAGTCTCTAAAGATATTGGTTTAGATTTTATCCTTGGAGCAGACTTCATGTCTAAGTCTGGGCTTATTCTCGACATGCAAGAAAAAAATATTTCCTTTAAATTTCAAAAAAATCTCAAGATTTGTTTTACAGATAGTAATCAGAGTCAGGATAATCTTGCCGAAATCAGTGTTGACCAAAACGGTAGTAATACTTGTGATCCTTTGAGCCATTTAAATGATGAACAGTGTCAAGCACTTAAAAGTTTATGTGAACAGTTTCCCAAAGTTTTAACTTCAGATTTAGGCCTTACTAAACTTCTGGAATATGAAATAAAACTCCATGATAAAAGCTATGTTAAAAGTCATCCTTATCGTCTGGCACCTCCCCAAATGGATATCTTAAGAAATGTGGTACAACAACTTTTAGACAAAGGAGTCATTGAGAAATCTACCTCACAATATGCTAGTCCTGCTTTCTTGGTCCCGAAACCCAATGGTAAACAAAGAATGGTTGTTGATTTTCGTCGTGTTAATCAGAAAATTGAGATTGAGTCAGTGCCTTTGCCAGATTTACATTCAGCATTTCATTGGTTTTCTAAAGCAAAATATTTTACTACCATTGACTTAAATTCAGCGTATCATCAAATTCCTCTAAAAAATGCGTCTAAGCCAATCACAAGTTTCTGTGTACCATGGAACCTTTATCAGTTTACACGTGTACCTTTTGGTCTCGCCACGGGTGCACAAGTTCTCACACGTTTATTAGATCAAATTTTCCATGATGTAAAATTTAAGTTTGTGTACAACTATTTGGACGACCTGGTTGTGTATTCAGAAAATTTCGAAGAGCATCTTCAGCATCTCAAAGAAGTCTTGTCTCGCCTTGAAAAGGCTGGTTTAACAGTGAATCCGCAAAAGGTTAAATTTGCCGTTCATGAAATCTCATTTCTTGGCCACAATATTTCATCTAAAGGCATATCTATTGATCCAGAGCGCACTAGAGCTATCAGAGAATTTCCTCCACCACAGGATGTTAAGGGCATAGCCCGATTTATTGGCATGATTCAGTTTTTTGGCAAGTTCATTCCAAATTTAGCTGAAAAGGCAGTTCCCCTTAACAGTTTACGAAAGAAAAATGTTAAGTTTGAATGGGGAAAGGAACAGCAAAAGGCTTTTGAATCTTTAAAAAATGACATTACAAGTCCACCAATTCTTCGTATGGCAGATTTCTCAAAACCTTTCATCTTACAAACCGACGCTTCAGGTTCAGCAGTAGGAGCAGTCCTGGCGCAAGAATTTGATGGTTGTCGCCAACCTATTGCATTTGCATCCAGGACTCTCACTCAACAGGAAAAGAAGTCTACGATTTATGAACTTGAATGTTTAGCTGTTGTTTTTGGTATCGACAAATTTAGGCCTTATTTAGAGCATGCAGAGTTTTTGTTGGAAACTGATAATCAGGCTTTGTCTTGGCTTTTGGCTCATCCCCGACAGTTAGGAAAAATTGGTCGTTGGGTCATGAGAATATCCTCTTTAAAATTCAAGGTGCAGCATATCCGAGGAACGCAAAATGTTGTGGCGGATGCCCTTTCACGTATGTTTGATACAAACCAATCTAACAAACCTTCAAGCGAAAACTTTTGTAAAGTTCTCGTGACTGATTTTCCATTGGCATTCAAAAACATTCAGTCTTACCAGGAAGAAGATGAGGAATTGAGTAATATTGTTAAAAAAATGAAATCTGGAATTCCACAGAAACCTTATTTTTTATCTAAAGACATCCTTTATTCTAAAATTCGCCATAATCAGAAACGTATTGTGCTACCTAAAGTCTTGAAACCTGTGGTGTTTGAATACTTTCATTCTTCACCTATTGGAGCCCACCTTGGTATTTACAAAACTATCGAATCTATAAGAAAGCATTTTTCTGGAAAGGTATGCATGGTGAAATTTCCAACAGAGTTAAGCAATGTCGTCTTTGTGCCCTCAGCAAACCTGCTCAAAACACACAATTGGGATTCTTGTCGTCTGAAGTATCTGAGAGACCTATGGAAAAATTATTCATTGACTTTGTAGGTCCATTGCCCAGAAGTAGAAATGGAAACAATATGTTATTGGTCTGTGTTGATGCTTTTTCAAAATTTGTTTGGCTCATTCCCTTAAGAAAGGCAGATGCACCATCTACAATTCGAGCTCTTCAGACTCGTATTTTCCAAAACTTTGGCGTTCCGACATCTATCGTCTCTGATAATGGTAGCCAATTCACTTCTAAATTATTTAAGAGCATGTGTTTCACCCATGGCATACGCCATATTACCTTGTCACCCTACTACCCTCCACCTTCGCATGTGGAAAGGTTCAATCGTAACCTCCGATCAGCGTTAATCGCTTTCCATGCGCAAGATCAGTGTAGTTGGGACAAAAATTTAGTTTGGCTTCAAATGGCATTCAATTACTCCCGCCATGAATCTCACAAAACTACACCGTTCAATTTAATGTTCACTTTTGCTCCAAACAACCCATTATCTAATCTTTGGTGTCTGAAAGAGTTATTGCCAGAAAACCCTAAAAATATTAAGGAAGTTTGGGCCTCTGCCCTTAAAAATCTCAAACGGTCTCACGAAAGGAGCCGCTTAAAATATAATAAGAATAGAATAGACAATCCTTTTCGACGAGGTGATCTAGTTCTTTGCAAGGCTCATCCCACAAGCAAAGCAGTGGATAAAAAAATGGCAAAATTGTCATTTCGTTGGTCAGGTCCTTTTCAAATCCAACGCTTTCTCACTCCAGTCACAGTAAGCCTAGTTAACCCTGACTCAGGAGCATATGTGACTAGAGCACACATTTCACATTTAAAGAGATGTTATTCTCCACCTCCAGTTTGAGTAGACATTGTTTAGGTGCTGCAGAACCTAACCTTGTGCTCACTGTTGGTTTGCATTTCATTTGGGTCTGTGACTCAGTTGATCGTGGTCTGATCACCCACCGATCCTAGTCTTGACAACCCAGGAAACTTTAATTTACATGTTATAGGCCTATAATATTCACTTTGTTAGTTAATAAAGTAACAAGAAGAGATAAGTAAAAAACCCATGGTACTAATTTTAAGTCGGTTGCAACCTTTGATATATTTGTTATGTAGTTTAAGAGAATAAAGTTTTTTTTTGGTTAGTTTTTTTTTAATGGTATAAGGGTAATGAATTTGGTTTGATAGTAGATGTTATGTTAAGTAATTTTTTTGTGTCATCTATTTACCACCTTGGTCCCTTTTGGTTTCATGTTCCAGTGTCCCTGTGTTTCTTTCCCGTCTGACTCACAACGTTGTGCTTCTGCGCCATGATTGGGCGGTTGTGCATTCTCACATGCATCCACGCCTTGGTTGCCAACATCACGGTAAAACAATTACAATCTGGTGTTCTGTTTGAGAAAGGTCAAGAGCTACATTTTTCGGATAGTTACTATTCTGTTGTGCTGAGTTTTGATCTACTTAATTTACATGATGAAAGTGCACAGTTGGAAACAACATTGAATCAAGTTCTTCTACTTAATAACGAACAGTCTTCCAAAAAATCTTCTATGAATCAAGATTTTGCTTTTGTCATTCCGCAGCTCAGGGAGAACTTTTTAGCATACAAAACAGAAATTTTAGCATTAACTTCACTTTTGCCCCGAAGGGACACACGCAAAAGACGTGGTTTATTCAATTTTGGAGGTACAGTGCTCAAAACAGTTTTTGGAACTCTAGATAATAATGACCTAGTGATGTTAGAAAAACGTTTAAAATCAGTAACAGCAAATCAAGAAGATATTGCTACCAGTGTTTTCCACCATATGATTGTTGTCAAGGATTTGGAAGAGAGAGTGCTTAATAATACTAAACTCATTAAAAATTTAGCAGTGCATTATTTGGACAGCTACAATGAATTTTTTAAGTTGTTTAACAGCACCGTTCATGAAGTTTGGGATAAGATGATGATGATAAGTCTCAGAATTGATTTAAATACCCTTCTGTTTAGAGTCAGTGAAACCCTCTCGAGCGCACGACTTGAGCTGTGTGACTTACGTCTAGCCATTGAAAATAGTGTGCATGGAAAATTAAGCTCAACCTTAGTAGTACCCAATGTTTTCCTTCAGCTATTAGATAAGATTCAGCACTTGATTTCTTTGCCATTGTATATGTTGGCCCCAGTTTCTATTGAAAATCTTCACTTATTTTATGGTCTTTGTCATGTTCAAGCAGTGATCTATAATCATTCTTTGGAAGTTATTGTTAATGTACCCTTGGCTACTAAAGACAGCAGCTTTGAATTCTATAATGTTTTTAGTTTTCCCTTTTTCTTTTCTAAATTACATCATTATATACTTCTTAAAGTTCATGATATTTTACTGGTTAGTCCTGATAGGAAACTTTTCGCACCAATTAACTCTAAGTTACTTGCTGACTGTAAGGAACATGGTATCATCCTGTGCCCTCCTACTTTTCCGTTTTTTGATTCTCACATGGATAACTGTGAATTTAATCTTTTCCTCGGCAGATAGTTTATGGAATTTTGTGATAAGTCCATTGTCCCGTTGGACCTTCCCTTTTTTCAAAAAACTAACTCCTTATGGATCTTCACTACCAACCACTCTATTGATGTTACGTTTCTGTGTAGAACTTCTACCATGTCTTTTGAGCCTTTCACCATGTCCATAATGGGCAGTGGTTATATTAGCAATGCTTCACACTGTGATATTGTAAGTCCGTTCTTTCGAACCTTTGGATCTGTTAGCTCATCCTGTGCCGTTAATTAGTAATTTCGACACGATATATTTTAAATTTTTATTATGATTTTAAATTTTTTTTGTGTGGAAATTTTATTTGCTCTACTTTAGTGTGATTTTACTTTGTTAGTCTGGTGTACTCCTCTGAGTTAAACTTTGTCTCAGTGCTCTGAAGCCCCTTTCCCATCGGCGTATCGGATATTTTGCTGGCCTAATCCCTGACTGGCAGACAGCTTACTATTTCCCCCGCCTTCAGTCACGCCTCAAGCCTGTAATATCATTTCTCTTCGAGACCCAAACTGCATAGACAAGCCTGTAGCTTGCAGGCGACCAGTTCTCAGAGACGAGCTGAGATTGGCTTTTTTCATCACGTATTAGTGTTAAGTTCGCTCCTCTGCAGGCACGACGGGACGTAGATTCCCAGCAGCGTTGCATTTTACCCTCACCCCCCCCCCCCCTTCTCAGTTCCAAGTAAGACCAATGACCGGTCGTAACCCCCTGGGCAACCGTGACCGTCCTCAAGGTCTCCTCGCAAAAAACGAGTGCGCCAAAACTGATCGCGAGCGCTACCTAGCGACCAAGTCGCGAACTTCTCCGCTAGCCTACCCTCTAGGGCGCCAGAGAGCAGCACCTGCTTTCCCTTCAGTTATATGGACGCCGTGGGCGAGTCGATTGTTTTCAACTCAGACCCCTCCGACAGAGTTCTCTACTGTCGCCTAGTGATGCCAACTTCAAAACTCCTGCCAGAGTTTTTTTTTCCGCCCGCATTCGGGCAAGTTCGGAATCTTTCGGCGGCCCAGACCCCCTCCACCTGTAAGAGCCGGCGCCCCTTTTTAATTACGAGACGCGGTTTGCCGCGAAACAGATCAGCGCGCGTCACGTTTGCAGACAGATCTCCGGCGAGCTCAGAAGACTCTGGAAGACTTCATCCGACCGCTAGCGACTATGTAATCGTCCTAAATAAGGGATGCTATCCCTCAACTAAATTCAAGTAGATTAGTCTGTCTGCATAGTGTTAGTAATTTTTTTTTGTTTTGAAATTTTCCCTTTTAATTTTTTTTAACTATGAAGAAATCATCCGCGCCCAGCCGCGCAAATCGCGAGCTACGGACCATGGCTGACTCCGCGATGGCAGCTTGAAGGCAACTCCCCTGTTTTGGTGAGTGATAATTCGCGACCTCCCCTACCTCCCCTTAGATTTTTCCGGGCATTTCTTGCCCCATGTACTGTCTGTATTCAAGTCCTAATCAGTCTTGATTTGGCTTGTTACAGTCAGGGGTTCGACCTCCCAGCGATGCACATATTCAGCTAGATTCGAGATCCAGCAACTACTGGTGGACGAATTGTCCACCAGTATGTTTTTCGGCAGTCCGAGATCCATCCATTAGAAGAAGCAGCTTTCTTCCATTCTACAGTTCGGCATTTTTAACCCCACACCTGGAAGACTCGGGTGATATGGTTTCTATTTCTATTCCCCCACTTTTTAAAGACAAACCAGCGATAAGTGACTATCCACTTAATCCACTGATATGGTAAACTAATCAGCGACAAATTTAATGTAGTAGAACATTGCAAGTTGTAATAATGTATCAATACAATGTACTTTGTTTTAAATAATCGCGGGCCGGCCCCTTTTCGTTTTTCTTTTTTTCTTTTTTTTTTAAATATTTGAGATTTCTTAAAACCTTTTGTATGTAAAGTAATGGAAACAAGATAATTCATCAGGGCAAATAAAACAGGGAAACTATAGATCAAGTTAATCGTGTAGTTTTTATTTATTGATTTTAACGATCCACCAACTTCCTCCTTGCTTGTTACAGGAAGTTCCTAAATTTTGTTTGTTCCCCACCTCGTGCCGCCTCTGGTAAATCAATTTATTTAACTTATTTTTTTTATCCCGCAAGTTTCCAAGGTCCTTTTTAATTAATTCAAAATAATTCAATTTTGAGGCACGAGGGGTGTAACAACTTGGTAGCAGAGCGTGGTTTCCGGTTTTATATGCATACCTGAATAATATAACCAAAAAAAAAGAAAAAAAAATTTTTAATTAATTTTTTTTGGTGATAGCAATTTTGTAATAATATTGTAAACTCATCGCTGGTACACCCGGTAGTTATATTGCTTTTTCTATTTTAAAATTTATTTCGAGTTTTACGTCCCACTGTGATTGAGTTTGCGCGCGGTGAGACACCGCGTGGCCTCCGTCGTGTCGGTGCGACGACCCTCCGGCAGCGTGCTTTATCAGGCGCGCGTGTCATTCTCCCTGTCATCCACTTCACCCCTCCCCTTCCCGCCTCACCGGCTGGAGGAGGCAAGGTCATGCCGTTGACCCGTGTCCGGCAGCGAAACAATGCTTTGCAATCTAGTTTGTTCCTCACGGCCGACAGTGCCCTGAGTTTGTCTAAATTCCTCCCTTTATCTGTGTTTTTTTTTTATAACACATCCGCCTGCAAACCAGGCCATCTTTGTGAAAAACAGATCATCGAAGTCCTTTCGGACATCGTGGTATTTTTTGTTTTGTCTCTCGGCGTCTTGCGCGCGCCGACATGTTATCTCTTCACCACATGACAGGGCCGCCAACCGCGCGGAACCTCCTCTCCTGTCCTGTGTGCTCCACCCACTTACCACGTGTTTTGTAAACAAACTACCCATGCTTTGTATGTCCTAATAATATAATTTTTATGTCACAAAACAAGCACTATAAATAATCTATACTACTTTAAATCTAGCAGCAAAGTATTTTCTTAATCTAGGGTTACTAAAATATAACATTATAATTTTATATATACCTTATAATAATATTAACAACACAAATAATATGATAATATAAACCTTTTGTTTTAGCTAATGTTAAGAAACTTCCATTGTTTATATTTTCTAAGTATCTTAAAATTAACGATTAAGTATTTTAATAATACATAAAATAAATTAAAAAAAAAAGGTCCATTTATTGAGTAATATAAAATAAGAATATGCTCATAAGTAATTTTAACTAGTACTCTAATCCAATTGCGTCGTTCACAAGATACGTGAATATACTTCGACGTACCATTTCATTGTGTCACCATACACATCCATGTGCCTAGCTTTTGTTTAGATTTATTTAGTGATCACCCAACGAGAGGTGCAAACACTCATGCCTTTAAGGAAAGGTTACTGAATTAAATTGTTTATATATACGGGTTGAATCCCCAATACTTTTTACGCTAGCCATGAGGTGAGGAATTTATTATAAGAGAGAGTACTATACTTTTTTACCGTCGAGTTTTCTATAAGCAATTTACCAATTAATCTAAGAATGCAAGGTAAAGGATAAATAATATTTTTGTAATTATGAATTTTGAGTAAACAATTTATTAACTTTTATATTTTTTTGGATCGGTGTTAATTTCCTTTATAAGGTGGTGTACAGCTATGTATTTAAAACATCTAATTTTTTTTCATTATCCATTTTTCATCCAAATTCGTTGATCTTCCGGGTTTCGAACCCGAACTAACTCAGGGGTGAAATTCCCTCGTAGGTCTCTCTGCTTCAGCCTGATGGTATGATCAACCGTCAGAGCTTGAACATATTGAGCCTATGTGAGTTAATAAATGTAGGTATCCGGGACCGAGGTGTACTTTGCTTTTTAAGCAAGTATTAAATTCATATATTTCGTCTGTTCCATCGTCAGATTGTGCAGAGCTATGACTCAATGCCTTCGACTTCTTATGGACAGCGAAACAATTATGTACAGGGGTTATATTCCCAATTTAGTTTGTAAGTTACGGGTTACCATACCCATTTACAGGGGTTACAGTTCCCATTAGTCACTGAGTGCTCAAGGACGCATTTCCCTTGTTTCGGCCTCAGTGCTTTTCGGCCTCCCTCATAGCGCCCATTTTGTGTTCCTACACGATATCCAAAATCTGAGATCAACTGGATGAATGTCATTTCATTAATATAGCAACATAATAATAATAATGTTAAATTGTTGTAAGCTTACAGGTACCTTAAGGTTAAGCTTTAAATTTAATTTTTTATTTATTAAATGATTTTCAGTAATTATTTTAAATAATTCAAACCAAGTTTAAATGGACCCTATTTAATTATAAACTTTGTGTTTGACTCATAAAGTGTTACAGACAAAGGACATGGAATTAATTCGGCTTCTATTACAAGTAGTAGGGCAACAGGCATCCCTTTTTTGCTCAATAATAATAATATAATCACGCATATAAAAATACGTATTCCCCTAAATTAAGCAGCTACGAGGTGACTAGTCTCATTTTAATATTTAAGGTAATCACCGAGAGTGGTGAAATACTTTTAACCCTCAACGAGAGGTCCACTTAATTAAATTGGGTATGTTTGAGCAACCCGTTTCTAGGCTAGCACAAGCTAGGGAATTTAAGATATTTTAATTTTTAATTTTTACATACGTAAGTTCAGTCTTTAACAAGCTACTTGACGTAAATACGTAGTTTTAATATTTTTTTACTCAGAAATACCTCTCTGATATTTTTTGAATCTTCATGAATCTTGTTCCACGATTTCATATATTTAATTTCTGATTACGTTCCTTTTTTTTAATAACCATAATTCGTAAAGTAAGCAAGAATAATGTTTGTAGTGTTTTTTGTCCTGATTTTGCGTTAATACTTTTACATGTTTATTTCTTTATTTTCCCTTGCACGTAAATGTGATGTACAGTAACGTACATAGAGTCTGAGCACAGAAGCTGTCACATCTAGTCATTTTTTCTTTTTTCTTTTGCATTATACCCCAAAGTTGTATTTCTTTTACATCGTTATCGATGAGATTGTTTTTTTTAAGTAAGAGCTACGTGACTTCCAGACGGCAAACTGGTTTCTTTTATGTGTTTTTCTAAAATAGGAGCTAGGTCAAGCTAGCCAACGAGCGGCGCAAAAGTTAGGGTCCTCTGAGCCAACGAGCCATGACCAGGTCCTCTGAGTGAAAAATCTCATGACCATTTTCGAGTGTTCTTTGGGTTACATTCCCACCACTCATCTTTGGACGGCCTATGTTCAAACCCCCTCTCAGGCAGTGCGAAGCCTATCAGCAGTCATGGAAGATCTAACCGCTCCATTATAATTTATCCCCTTTTTGATTTATAATTGTTGGTTTATTGCATTTTACATTTCTTTAAATAATTTAAATTAGAGTGCGAAGAGTCGTTAATTTATCGTTTTGTTTGCAGAAATCTTTTAAATAATAAATATTAGTTATTAATAATAAACATCAGAGTGGTATGCGCTGAAATTTCTTAATTTATCGAATATTTAATATTTTTTAAATTCATGCTTTCCTACGGATTGTTGATCTGTTGGGGTTTTCATCCCCAATAATTTAAAATTCCGCCAAGGGAATACCACCCTTAGGCCCGGTGTCACTCTGGGACTGAGGCTCTGTTTCGCCTTCGGGCAAGCAGCAAATTTGACTGTCTTCTCCATCGCCTGACTGTGCAGGGCTGAGTCCCAATGCCTTCGGCTTCTTATGGAAAGACTATTTTCAGGGGTACACAAATCCCCACCTTTCATAACTGGCACCCGACGGACCAAGTTCCGGTTCCGGCCAAGTGTTTTAGGCCCGCCTCACAGCGCCCATGTTTAGAGTATTTGTCACGTGACACCATTCCCAACATCTGAGATCAACTTTCCTCATGACATCATTCACCGTTAAGGGTAATTTAATTAATTATAATACACTTTCGAATTGACCGTAATATTTTTTTTATAAGTAGTAAGATACAGGCGAACCTGGTACTAGTTTTACTAAGGAGTGTAAGTTGGTTTTTTTATTTTCCCTATATGCTCCACATTCAAGCGGGGGAGTATGTGCCGTTAATTAGTAATTTCGACACGATATATTTTAAATTTTTATTATGATTTTAAATTTTTTTTGTGTGGAAATTTTATTTGCTCTACTTTAGTGTGATTTTACTTTGTTAGTCTGGTGTACTCCTCTGAGTTAAACTTTGTCTCAGTGCTCTGAAGCCCCTTTCCCATCAGCGTATCGGATATTTTGCTGGCCTAATCCCTGACTGGCAGACAGCTTACCATTTCCCCCGCCTTCAGTCACTCCTCAAGCCTGTAATATCATTTCTCTTCGAGACCCAAACTGCATAGACAAGCCTGTAGCTTGCAGGCGACCAGTTCTCAGAGACGAGCTGAGATTGGCCTTTTTCATCACGTATTAGTGTTAAGTTCGCTCCTCTGCAGGCACGACGGGACGTAGATTCCCAGCAGCGTTGCATTTTACCCTCACCCCCCCCCCCCCCCTTCTCAGTTCCAAGTAAGACCAATGACCGGTCGTAACCCCCTGGGCAACCGTGACCGGTCGTAACCCCCTGGGCAACCGTGACCGTCCTCAAGGTCTCCTCGCAAAAAACGAGTGCGCCAAAACTGATCGCGAGCGCTACCTAGCGACCAAGTCGCGAACTTCTCCGCTAGCCTACCCTCTAGGGCGCCAGAGAGCAGCACCTGCTTTCCCTTCAGTTATATGGACGCCGTGGGCGAGTCGATTGTTTTCAACTCAGACCCCTCCGACAGAGTTCTCTACTGTCGCCTAGTGATGCCAACTTCAAAACTCCTGCCAGAGTTTTTTTTTCCGCCCGCATTCGGGCAAGTTCGGAATCTTTCGGCGGCCCAGACCCCCTCCCTCCACCTGTAAGAGCCGGCGCCCCTTTTTAATTACGAGACGCGGTTTGCCGCGAAACAGATCAGCGCGCGTCACGTTTGCAGACAGATCTCCGGCGAGCTCAGAAGACTCTGGAAGACTTCATCCGACCGCTAGCGACTATGTAATCGTCCTAAATAAGGGATGCTATCCCTCAACTAAATTCAAGTAGATTAGTCTGTCTGCATAGTGTTAGTAATTTTTTTTTGTTTTGAAATTTTCCCTTTTAATTTTTTTTAACTATGAAGAAATCATCCGCGCCCAGCCGCGCAAATCGCGAGCTACGGACCATGGCTGACTCCGCGATGGCAGCTTGAAGGCAACTCCCCTGTTTTGGTGAGTGATAATTCGCGACCTCCCCTACCTCCCCTTAGATTTTTCCGGGCATTTCTTGCCCCATGTACTGTCTGTATTCAAGTCCTAATCAGTCTTGATTTGGCTTGTTACAGTCAGGGGTTCGACCTCCCAGCGATGCACATATTCAGCTAGATTCGAGATCCAGCAACTACTGGTGGACGAATTGTCCACCAGTATGTTTTTCGGCAGTCCGAGATCCATCCATTAGAAGAAGCAGCTTTCTTCCATTCTACAGTTCGGCATTTTTAACCCCACACCTGGAAGACTCGGGTGATATGGTTTCTATTTCTATTCCCCCACTTTTTAAAGACAAACCAGCGATAAGTGACTATCCACTTAATCCACTGATATGGTAAACTAATCAGCGACAAATTTAATGTAGTAGAACATTGCAAGTTGTAATAATGTATCAATACAATGTACTTTGTTTTAAATAATCGCGGGCCGGCCCCTTTTCGTTTTTCTTTTGTTTTTTTTTTTAAATATTTGAGATTTGTTAAAACCTTTTGTATGTAAAGTAATGGAAACAAGATAATTCATCAGGGCAAATAAAACAGGGAAACTATAGATCAAGTTAATCGTGTAGTTTTTATTTATTGATTTTAACGATCCACCAACTTCCTCCTTGCTTGTTACAGGAAGTTCCTAAATTTTGTTTGTTCCCCACCTCGTGCCGCCTCTGGTAAATCAATTTATTTAACTTATTTTTTTTATCCCGCAAGTTTCCAAGGTCCTTTTTAATTAATTCAAAATAATTCAATTTTGAGGCACGAGGGGTGTAACAATCCCTACATTTGAATTTATCACTACCTTCTGTACACGTTCCAAAATTTAACTTTAATTTAAGTCACTTAAGTTTTCCCATTTTGCCTAACCTAACATTAAATACCTCCTTGGTTAAGGGCATAAATAATTTACTAATTTCTCAACTCAGTGGTGTTTCTTTTAAAGATGTTGCTAACCTATTCCGTCCTCACACGGTTGTTGAGTCTGCACCCACTTTAGAGACAAGCCCCAACATGAGCACAACCCCTAAGCGAGCGGAAAAAAGCCAGGCCCACTAGGAGCGTCAGTCAAAGCCCCTTCTGGTAGGGGAATCGCCTCCAGAGAGGTGTTCCTGTTAAGTAGCAAGGCTAACAAGAGTGTAAAGAGCCGGAGGAAGAGCATCTAAGTTTTATTTACAAATTTATAATAATAAACAATTATTGTACAAACATGGTTTGGGAACAACTGTAGACAAATATCGTTACAAAAGAAATCGCAACACGCAGAAGTGAGTAAGTAACTAATACTTTGAACGTTCATACAAGCGAAGTAGAATTTGCCCCTAAACAAATAACAATGCAAAGGACTGGCACCTTACAACCGCCATTTACGAGTACACATATATAATATAATAACAATTACATAATAATGAACTATGAGGTATCGCCGCAGCGGGAAAGATTTACAGTTCAATTCACGAGCGGGCCAATACATGAGACAAATCACACAACAAGCAAAAATATACAGTTAAATCAAATGGCGTCGAGCGTCAAATCACGTCCCGCTCAGGGAACAGCTAGGTCGAAGAATGAAACCTCCAAATTTATTTAATAATTTTCATAAAGCTCAATTGATTCCACCACAAAATTTATGTGCGCACACAAAAAATTAAGGTTACAAGCTGTCGTCGCCGGGAGGGCGGAAAGACGCCGAGAAAGAAAACTTCGAACAGCAGCCAGCAATTTAACTAAAAATTTACGAGGCAAAACACGCACAACCCGCCGCGTGAAGCACAAGGTGCACTAAGGCCAGGTAAAAACAAGACGTAACCAGTAAAATGAGCAAGGGTCATGGTTGGCGAGGGAAAAACGGAAAATTTAACCGAACTTTAGTCTAGACATAATTTTGCCAGGTGGCAGCCGATACGGTGAATTTGAACAACAGAAACAAGAAAAAAAGGCAAAGGTAAATTACATGAGTAGGGCACGGCCACCGCGTCCCAAAGCGAACTGACGTCTCAGTCTATGCCAACCATACCTTCAGGGGGAAACAGACCAAGCTGCTCGAGCCGCGTCCCGACGACGACCACTTCGAGGAAAGCCTAGCGGCCTTCTTTATACCAAACGAACAAGTGGCGCTAGTGTCGCCCGCCGCCAAGGGGAAAGGGAAGAGGGGAAAAAAGGGGAGGGAAAGACAGTCACTGCGAAGGCATGGAGGGGGGTGAAGGGGAGGGAAGCCGTATGCACGGGCAGCGCTGGCTGCTCGGTGCAAGTCATCGTCCTATATAAGTTCTATTGCTATAGCCTTTTCTTGCCTAGTTTTGGTAGGTTTTTTTATTCTTAGTTTGTTTATTTGGTGGAAATCGCGGACCAATGCGACTACCCCACCTAATACTACTCCAACCATTCCTTCAGGTACTATCCTCATTCCCCTAGCTTCATCCTCCTCGGTGGAATAAGTTTTTGCTGTGTGTATGTAATTTTGTTTTGTTTTAATTGTCAGGTATTTAGTAATGTTTTGGGGATTTTAGTGATTGTTGTCACCCACCTGCTATGTTGTGGTTTGAGGGAGGGAGTGTGTGCTTTGCAGTATTCAGCTGGGCGTACACTCGTTTTTGCTTAACTCTTTGTGTGTGTTGTTTTTTTGTTTCGGCAAACTGAACGCTGGTTTATTTTTTTTTAAGAATTTCTGTTATGGGGGTAATTTATTTGTAATTTTGTCTTTTAAGTGAAGGTATGTTTTGTTCTAACCATTTGTATTTGTATTTTATTATCACATAATTATTATCAAATTTAAGTGCATCAAGAATCAAAAAAAACTCTGAACAAATTTAATTATTTTGAAGTTTAATTAATTATTATATTTTCGTCAAGGCAGTGTGCTATTCAGTTTTCGGAACTATTCTTTAAATTGTGCATTTGTAACTATGTTTGGCTAACTGTGTTATGCCATCAATGGTCACTTCCTTCTTCTTGGTGACCATCATGTGAAAAACTGTATTAATTTTCTGCTCTTAATTTATCCACCGCATCCATGCGGTAGTTTCAAGTTTGGGTAGCCGCCTATTGGGTGAGCTTTCGCAGATTTCTCTGGAAATCATGCTGGACATTTATTTTTAAATATTTCACCATGTAATTAGTCTTTTGAAATGTTTTTATAGCGGCCCACGAGTCATGGATCTGGAGTGCTTCCCTATGCCGGCCATGCTATGAACTACTTGTAACCCTTTGTTTGGAGTAGAGGATGTTCTCCTCTCTTTTCTGACGGCTACGGGATTCACTCACTCATGAATTCAGGAAAGTGATTCTTCGTTTTCATACTTCGCATGAAGCATGTGTTCGGCAATAAATGTGGACAACCTACCTAAATTCATTTTATAAATTTTTCATCGTTTGTTTTTATTTTGTTTTGCTAACATAAATTTATGAATTAAAGTAACGTTAATAATTTATTTAATGTCTTGGGGCCCCATATATTTTTTTTAAATTTAAGTAACAAATGTAACAAGTAACAAATGTAACAAGTGATATTCTATTTATTGTTTATGAAGATTTATAAATAACTAAGTAATACTCATAAAGTTTTTTTTATATCAAATATAACTGATGGTCTGAAAATGAGTTAGTTTCTATTTTAAAATATTACCCCCAAGTTAACCTAAAAGAAAATATTTCTTATAATTTTGTGAGCTGGTTGTTCAGTCGGCCTACCTTTGTGCCTAACTATTTTTTCAACCTTGAGGTAAGACACCATTGAGCCTAAGGTTCAGGGCAACTTCCACTGCGAGCCTTTCTCGGAATGGTCAAACGTAACCAGGCTGGGAAAGGTTGGTAGAGTTATTATTAAACCTTCATTTTTTCAGCACGTAGGCTAACTTAAAAGTAGTTGTCAGTACAATGAACAAAATAAAGCATAAGTTTGAGGATAAATATACACATACATTTAAATTATAAGCCAATTTCACATATATTTTATGAACCTGAGTAATAAAATGTTTTGAATTAGATATACATACATTAGGCCTATAGATCATTGCATAATGAATATAACACATTAAGAAAATTATCCTCACAATAGTAACCCTTGCAGTGTAAACAGTTTTGATAGTAACTGTTGTTCTGTCATGATAGCATATTCATAATTGTTTTGCTCTTGTCAACAAATACTATTCATTCCTACTGCATTTTATACATCCCAATTTGAGTACTTTTATTTTAATTTTATATTCAATTTGTAGATCCTACACAGAGTAACAACTCAAGGATATAAGACTTATGGATGATGAACAAGTAAAAAAATGTACATATACACAGCAGTTCCTATCATATACTATCATGATAAATGGTAACGTGGCTCTTTTACAGAAATTAAAGTATTACGCCTAAGCATCAATAATTTTTTGTACGTGTTTCGTTTTTATTTATTTTCATAGTGAGAATCAATTTCCATGTGTACAATTCACTGAACATAGTTTATTTGTACTAGGTACTATCGCTTGGAATTGGACACGTTGGTACGCCAGGTAAGAAGCGCAAGAAGAGACCACAGGTTGGAAAGTCACCCTCAAGCATAGATGACTTCACCATTGGTGCCATTCGCCGGACCATCTACAGAATGTACAGCCAAGGTAATCACATTAAGTTTTTCATTTTCATTGTGTGTAGAGAGGAAGGGTATTTATTATATTGTTGCAGTGAGATAAAAGCACTGATTCTCGATACTCTTAAGGAATAATTTTTCCAAAAATCTGTTAAAAAAATTACTGAAATCACAAATCTGGTTAAATCATTATATTTATGTTTACAGGGTAAGTTTAGCAACAAATGATATACGTACTCCCTAAACTATTGATAATACAGGCAAGCTTTATTAATGAAAAAAGCTTCTTTTGTTACGAGAATGAGTCACCAGTAAAAAAATTCATGGTACTCATGTTTATTACTTCCAATTTTCGTAGATTAGTAATGTCCCACAAGCAAAACATATTAAATGTAAGGGCATGTACACAGATACTAACCTAACATAACCTATCCTCAACCAACATAATGTAACCTAACCCAACCCAAATGAGGTTTATTTACATGAAATTAGGTTTGGTAAATTTTGGTTAGGTTAGGAAACATAATTGTCAATAATTAGAATGCATTTTAAAAAACTTGAGTAGAAATTCAACTCTACGTAGGTTTTTGTCATGACTTTTTGTTAACACCTGTAACAATAAAATGATACAGCATTTGAATATTTGAAAATATGTGTGTATAATAAATACCTATAGTTGGTTATAAATTTCTTTGCAGTACCATAGCACTTCAAATTTCAAGAATACTTCTCAGTTATATTTCATAGGTTCATTAAATATTTTTGTAGTGCAATGTATTGTTAGACAAATGGTATTTACAATGTACAAACTGCTGTTGTAAATTATAGATTTTAATGGCCTCAATGGAAAAATAAGTAATGTACCACTACGGATAATATTGAAGGTTGTACCAAATCCCAACTGACGGTTCAAAGCAATACATTAAGGATAAAATCTGCTGCCAACGTATAATATTATTAATTTTGCGATAATTTCCTTTCCTTTTCATTCTCCGTTGTTACTTTAAACTTTGTTCTGTTTTGTACTCTGTGGCTGTGAGGCTGTAGCCTATTTGTAATGCACTATTTTCCTCACACATGTTTTCTCCGGTGAAGAATTTTTTCATACCTTTTAGTGTAGAATATTTTTGCTCTGTGTGTCTTAAAAAGCTACAGAAACAGTTTTAGCAGATTATGAGTAAAATGACAAAAATATATTAGCATGTACTTTACATATCCGGCAATTCTTCAACAGAATTTACAATGTTTGACAATACCATAATCATGAAGTATACTTTCTTACATTAGGCATGATTTTTCTTTATCTGAAGGCAGTTTCTTAAACTTTACAGGCCTCCACATCACGTAGTCTTCCATTTTGAAA
This sequence comes from Bacillus rossius redtenbacheri, assembly GCF_032445375.1. Taxonomy (NCBI): domain Eukaryota; kingdom Metazoa; phylum Arthropoda; class Insecta; order Phasmatodea; family Bacillidae; genus Bacillus; species Bacillus rossius. The sequence goes on along the minus strand of NW_026962514.1, from coordinate 111,712 downwards.
GAAATTAGAGAGAATGAGTTGGACTTGGTGGGAGGTGAATCAACTCTCTGCAAGTTGTTGAAGTCTATGAACTTTACATGGAAGAAGGTGAATGGTCGACGATTTCTTTTGCATAGGACAGATGTTGTGATTCAAAAAAGAGATTTTTTGAGAACCTACCATGAATTGAAGGCGACGGGTGCAAAATTTGTTACGTTGTATGTTTTTTGCCCGGCTAACCACACATAGAAACGTAACAATACAAAACAAACAATGTTCCTGAGGTTCTGCTTTATTTGGAAATAAAAGAGTTTATTAAATTATCTTTGTTTATTTCTTTAAAAAAAATGTTTTTTCTCATCGTTACATGGCTTCAATACACAATTTTACAAATGAATTTAATTAGAAAAACTTAGTTACTTGTACAGTTTTTGTCTTTACTTATTTAAATTTTAACGACGTCTTTGAATTTTGATAGGATGAGGTCCAAATACATACCATACCAGACATTTTTCTGTTGATGGTCGTTGAGTCTTGTCGCTCACAAAAAAATAGAATTTATTACTGTCCCTTGGTTAGCGATGTAACTCAAGGTACGGTCGCGCACTGACCGAAGTCCCGCGAAGTTGGGCCGTTGCCGACGCCTAGGGCCTAAATTTCTAATACATTATTCCGAAGAAAAAAAATGAACTTAGTTTAAAAAATTACGGCCTGGCCCCAGCCCCTAGGCGTTAAATTGTCCCTTAGTGCAACTCCATAATATTGTGCGAGTTGCCGACGACGCGACCGGACTGGACGACAATCGAGCGACAACTGAGTTGGTAGACGAGATTACCTCCCTTGTATAGGTGAAGACAAGGGAAGCAATCCCGTGGGCCAACCGACCAATCACAGTACAGCATTCATCAACATGCCCAAATAAGGAATTTCGGCCGAGCGCATCACACCACGCCAGGACTCGCCCTGATTGGCTGGCTAGTGGTAGCCTCCAGAGACCCTTCCAGACGGTCGCTACAGCTGTGCGTACAACGTGACGCGTAAATCCCAAACACGCATTTACAAAGTGAAAAATAGCTTTCTGGCGCCAGTGTGTCGCGCCTGTCCGCTCTTCCTTCTGTACTTTCCAGACTATTCTCAAAATATTACACTAGCAATATCCAATAGAATATAAAATTACCCAAAAAATTCAAATACAATGTTAAAAATTTAGTAAACAAAGTTGAAATTCATATAAAAACTTTTGTTTAAAAATGATGTCCTGTAAAATTATAATATATACTGCTTTAATTACTGACATTAATTATCAAATGTCAACATTAATTATTATGAACTAGAGTTAACCCTCAAATTAATAATTAAGTATCTCAAGGAAATAAGTATTTTAAGGCTTTCCATGAAATTTAACCAAAGTAATTAATAACAATTCTTAACATATCTGACCTGTTTTCTATATCAACAAAAAAAAAAATATCCTTCACCTCAAATTTATTCTTAATATTCTTATGACCCATTTTGCAATGCTACATAACCCCCCCTACTTTTTGATTGAATTTGCAAAATTAAATCAAAAAGTACAAAAGTGTAAATTGTTGAAACAAAAGAAATAACATACCATAACAAAAGTGTAAACAAATGTAACAAATTAACATCAACATTAGAAATGCAAATCTTAACACAATAATAGCAAACCATGACTTTTCATATTATAAATCCTTAAAACAAATTTACAAAATTATAACCCAAACATTGAAAAATTAATATAAAACATTTGTTTATATATAAATTCAAAAAACTGTTTCTTAAATATTGCAATATTAATTCCTTGTCAAAAAGCCAAAAATTTGAAAACATCTCTCTTACTACAAAGTGTCAACAATTCTTCACAAACGGTTATCTCCCTCTCATCAGTGCAAAATACAAATAACTTTGAAACTGGTTTCTCTACAAGCTTCAAGCAGACACCCCCTGGTCAACGAAGAATCCTCAATAACAGCAAAAAACTCTGAATAACTTACTTAAACTCCAGGAATTACGTCTCCATGACTACCTCAACGACGATGAATAAACACAAAAACTTCAACATCTTCAAAAACTTACACCTCGGCAGAAACCTCGACGACGACAACAAATCTTCAACTCCAGGAATTACGTCTCCACGACCACCTTAACCGACGACAAATACAAAAACTTCAACTTCGACGACGACAAATAACCTCTAAACAAATTATTTCCTTTAAAATCCCTTAAAAACCGCTGTTACTCTAATTCTCTGCTGCTTATGATAAACTCCTCAAATCCCATGAAATAACCACTTTGACCCACAAATCCACCAATATCTCCACTCTTCATATCTGCACCAACAAAACATTGACAACATTATCACTTCAAAACTGTTGACACAAAATTTTCCTATATTTCATCCCAAAGAAACAACTTCTAATGTTACCCTGTCCATTCCCTCTAATATTACTCAGCTTTTCCTCTACTAATCTTTCAAAAATATGCAAAATGTTCACTATAGTTCACTAGTCCAACATGATAAAATTCTTGATGACCTTAATTTGTTTACAAAATCAACATAAAAATACTTTAAACATTGCACAGCTGATTGTTCATAATAATGTTTCATTGAATTATTCTAAAAAAAAATACATACCCAACTGGCAAATATATAATTTTTTTTTTTTTTTAAAATGTTTTCCATTCATTCTTCTTATGTATTGTCCATTGCAATGTAACACCATCCAATTTAGTAATAAACAATCCTACCTGTTGCTCATCCGAACCACCAAAATAGTTAACTACTTTCTCACATTTGGTTACAAATTGTATTGGAGTAGCCCCTCGATCATCCCCAAAAAATTTAGGCACTGTTTTTTCGAAAGTGTTTACTTCGTCTACAGTTAAAACTGAACTTCTAATATTACCCTGTCCATCCCCTCGAATCTTACTCAACTTTTCCTCCATTTTTTGTAAACACTCTCTACCCACATCATCCCTGAAATTCTCTAACTGGTTATTTATTTTTGAATTTTCTGTAAATATTCGTTCAACATTAGCCTCAAAATTCTCCTTGACTTCCCGAATTTTCTTTTCATTGTAATCAATATTTTGGGAATTCTCAGTTACTTTTAACTGCAAATTTGTGATATCCCCTTGATTCTTGGTTATTTTGTTTTGTATACTTTCATTATGTTGTACGAGTTCTGAAATTTTATTACTATGTTCCTGAACGGTTTTACCTGTTTGTGTTAAATTTATCTGAACTTGATTCACTGTTTTTTCACATGTGTTTAACCTAGACTGTACCTCCTCAATCTGCACTTCACAATCATTTACTTTACAGACACAGGAAGATATTTGTTCATTAAGATCATTCTTAAGTGCATTAAATCGGCTCTCAACTGTATTTGTTAGTTCTTGTCTTACTTGTATAATTTCTTGTGTAAGTTCCTGTTTAGTGGCATCTAATTTTTGTTCCATTATATACCTGAATTCAGTCTGACCTTGTGACATGTTATGCATCCCTTGTGACATGTTATCCATCATTATCATTAATTTTTCTAACATTTGATTAGACATACCTGACCCCCCCATAACCTCTACTGGACTACCATTTGCAGGCTGTTCCATATTTTCCGACTGCTCCTGCACTAATTCAATATTCAAATTAGGATCGGACATTCCTGAAGTTTCAGGAAAACCCGCAAGGTCATCCTGACTGTCTGTACTCATTTTTCTTTTGGTTTTACAATTATAAATGACCAAAAAACGTAAACAACCCTTTAAAAACACATTAAAAAAAAAACTTTAACAATGATAACCACAAATACAAAATTTAGACCATAAAAATGTAAGTTTCTGTCCAATTTAGACTTGCTGTTTCCGGCGATTCATCCCTCGTTGTCCCGCGAAGTACCGAGATGATCTATGTTGCTGGAATCGTGTCCCACGATGTTCTGCGAAGCGCTGTTCTACGATGTTCTAAAATGTAGTTCTCGTCGCATTCCTTTCCCACGATGTCCCGCGCTGGTAAACGGTGAATGCTGGCTTCTCACGCTCATTTTCGTTTGTTGATGTTTACAAGTACGACGCGAAGATCACACGATCCACTCTCGAATCACTCGTTCACAAGTTATAATTTTGCCGATGTTCCAAAAGGTATTACCATAGTTAATTTAGCCATGATTGGCTTTTACTTGATAAGTTTTTACTGTTTTTCCGAATGTTTATTTTATCATCAGGCAGTGTCTAAATTCGTGCCCCGCGGCTGGGCAGCCATGTTGTTACGTTGTATGTTTTTTGCCCGGCTAACCACACATAGAAACGTAACAATACAAAACAAACAATGTTCCTGAGGTTCTGCTTTATTTGGAAATAAAAGAGTTTATTAAATTATCTTTGTTTATTTCTTTAAAAAAAATGTTTTTTCTCATCGTTACATGGCTTCAATACACAATTTTACAAATGAATTTAATTAGAAAAACTTAGTTACTTGTACAGTTTTTGTCTTTACTTATTTAAATTTTAACGACGTCTTTGAATTTTGATAGGATGAGGTCCAAATACATACCATACCAGACATTTTTCTGTTGATGGTCGTTGAGTCTTGTCGCTCACAAAAAAATAGAATTTATTACTGTCCCTTGGTTAGCGATGTAACTCAAGGTACGGTCGCGCACTGACCGAAGTCCAGCGAAGTTGGGCCGTTGCCGACGCCTAGGGCCTAAATTTCTAATACATTATTCCGAAAAAAAAAAATGAACTTAGTTTAAAAAATTACGGCCTGGCCCCAGCCCCTAGGCGTTAAATTGTCCCTTAGTGCAACTCCATAATATTGTGCGAGTTGCCGACGACGCGACCGGACTGGACGACAATCGAGCGACAACTGAGTTGGTAGACGAGATTACCTCCCTTGTATAGGTGAAGACAAGGGAAGCAATCCCGTGGGCCAACCGACCAATCACAGTACAGCATTCATCAACATGCCCAAATAAGGAATTTCGGCCGAGCGCATCACACCACGCCAGGACTCGCCCTGATTGGCTGGCTAGTGGTAGCCTCCAGAGACCCTTCCAGACGGTCGCTACAGCTGTGCGTACAACATGACGCGTAAATCCCAAACACGCATTTACAAAGTGAAAAATAGCTTTCTGGCGCCAGAGTGTCGCGCCTGTCCGCTCTTCCTTCTGTACTTTCCAGACTATTCTCAAAATATTACACTAGCAATATCCAATAGAATATAAAATTACCCAAAAAATTCAAATACAATGTTAAAAATTTAGTAAACAAAGTTGAAATTCATATAAAAACTTTTGTTTAAAAATGATGTCCTGTAAAATTATAATATATACTGCTTTAATTACTGACATTAATTATCAAATGTCAACATTAATTATTATGAACTAGAGTTAACCCTCAAATTAATAATTAAGTATCTCAAGGAAATAAGTATTTTAAGGCTTTCCATGAAATTTAACCAAAGTAATTAATAACAATTCTTAACATATCTGAACTGTTTTCTATATCAACAAAAAAAAAAAAAATATCCTTCACCTCAAATTTATTCTTAATATTCTTATGACCCATTTTGCAATGCTACAAATTCATCTTCATTGATGAAACATGGATATTTGCGAAAGGTATTCTTCAAACTACCTAAGTAAAGAAATGTAATGCATTTATGGATGCTGGCAGGTAACAAAAGGTTAATTCTACACCTTTTTTTTTTCAGGAACAGTGGCAAAGGCATGGCAAGATGATTCTGTCGAGACAGTGAAGAGGCATACCTTAGGTGATGGGAAGAGATTCATCGTTGTCCACGCTGGAGGGGTTAATGGCTTCGTGCCGGAAGCTGGTTTGCTTTTTGTTTCAGGTCAAAAGAGTGGAGACTACCGTGGGGAGATGAACGGAGATACTTTCAAAAGTTGGATGGAGAAATTGCTGATAAGTTTGGAGGAGCCCAGTGTCATCATCATGGACAATGCTGCATATCACAGCACATTGATTGGTATAGCATTTTTGTTGAATTCACTGATAATTAGTATGTACCATATGGGGAGGGTACACAAGGGCAAGGTATCGTACACAGAGTGCAGACTTCTGACTGGGCGCCCCTGGTATCTAAATACCCTTACGGATGACATGAAATAATGACCTGCAATGAAAAAGTGGCGAAATGAGAAAAATGGAGGAAACAGTAGATCCCTGAGAAACCTCACCAGCCTAAGATATCGTCCTCCATGTTTACCACATGCGATAAATTGTTCATTGGTCCCGGATTGCCTTGGTGGGAGTCGAGTTTTCTGACCACTCGGACACAGTGGCCCGAGTATTGTCTTTGTAATATATGCCTTCTTGAACAATACCAATTGAAGAATTTTAGACATCCATAATTTGTATTTTATATGTTACAATCACTTCTTTATCCGAAAAAAATTTTTGTTATGTTAGAAGGTTCAGTCCTGTAACCTTCTTTTAGACTTAATGATCTTTTATATTATGTTTCAATATTTTGCTTTCATTATACCTATTAAGAAACCAGTTGGCAATCAATTTATTTCTTAGCCTAAAGTCTTTTTTAACTTCGAGATCAATGTGTAACGTCAAACATTTGTTTAGAGGATGAGTTTTTTTTATCAAACATTTTATTCAGTGTTCTCCAAATTACAATTTAAAATTCTGATTAGAGGTTACCGGGTAATTTTGTGCTAGTTGTATGAACAGCAATATTTTTTGCTGGCCTTGTCACCAAAAATACTAACAGAGTTTACTGTCAATTAATTTCAACTGTTTTATACTAAAAGCATAATACCCATTGTTTTGTCAAGTTTTTACTACATATGTACCCACAGTTTGTTGCAAAGTACTGACTCTGAAGTTATGTTTTAATATTTTATCATTGCTTACCATTTTCCATATCAACTAACATTTTTTACACAACAATTAAATTACAGACCGATAAATCACCAAACTCCAAATGGAAGAAGAGTGATGTCGTTTCTTGGCTGGAACAGCATAACATCCTGTTCACTAGAACTGCTCCAGCCAAGGAACTGTTGCGGGTAGCCAAACTACACAGACCAGGAGGAAGGTAAGTATATATATTTTTTAAAAGCAGTTGTAAATTTCAACATAGTTTTGTTAATGCCTATGTATGTATTGTACATTATCAGTTACTGATCACCATTCTTATTTTGAAGGTACGTGATTGACGAGATGGTTCGTGATCATGGCCATGAGGTTCTGTGACTCCCTCCATATCATTGTCACTACAATGCCATCGAGCTTGTTTGGTCCCAGTGCAAAACTTATTTCAAAAGCCACATGGGAAGGGGCAACAAATTTGATGATGCAGCTGTCCATTAAATTTGGAGCGAAGCCCTAGACTTTGTCACTCCCGAGAGGTATTTTTTTTTTATTATTTTCCCTTATCATATATGAAAATAAAACTTGACTTAATCAAAAACAGAGATATCAGTTTTTTTTTTTACTATAAACCAAATGTTTACAATTAGGTGGGCTGCTTGTGTGGCACACGTTGAAAAGTTAATTGAGCAAGATTGGGAGCAGCAAGTCTACAAGAACATTGGTGATGTTGCTCCCTTGATAGTTCACCTGGGTGAATCAGGGGAAAGCAGCAGCGAGGATGATAACGTGGCTGGGGAAGGGCACAGCAGACACAGAACTATTGGCAGTACCACTGAGTGAGGGAATTGTAATATATGACTCTGATTAAGGCTCAATGTGAGTATAGCGAAGATCAGAGCACTAGATCGTGAGTAATGAACATGTAATAATTTATAATGAGTTTTAAGTGTTTTGTAAAGTGTCGTGTCTATGTACATTCATGTTGGGTCATAAGTGTATGTTAGTTAAAATTTCTTGTTTTTAATTACCGTATTGGTCCGAATATAAGGCGACCATTTTTACATAAACGAGAGATGCAAAAATTGGAAGTCGCCTTATTTTCGCACCCAAGACGTCGGAACCGCAAACATTAGTTCCAAGCTGAAAGCTACAGTAGAAACATTGTTTAACAAAACGTTCACAATTTTTTATATTAACTAAAACTTTGTTACCTCACACGAGGAAAAACGATAAATCCACCTAATATTGCAGTAATTCACAATTGTTTGAAGTTGAAAATTAAAATATTTGTTCTTGAGTAAAAACGTGAATGTTGAAGCATCTCAAAATGGCAACCTTTTATTTCACAATTCATATTTGTACTTTGTGTACAATCGCGTGTTAACATTTACGGTAATTTATCTTCAGATTTTTAACGGAAATATTTGTACTAAAATATCACAGTTATTTTCAGAACGATTGTTTACATTTACAAACATTTTGGATGTAATGTTTGGAAATTCACGGCTGCCAACTGTCTTTCCACAATATTTCTTTGTTGTAAAACGAACATTGCCGAACACGCACGAAGACGCCATATTAACAGGAATTTGGTACGTTGCTTCAAAAGCTATTTTAATAATCCACTCTTTATTTATGTAAAAACCTTTCATAATTATAATAGATTATTCTTTCAAATTCATAGAACAGACTCTCTCTGTCAGAGAGTAATATGGACAAATATACGCGGTCACGTAACCGAAGTTATTCTTGGCCGTATGCTTCATCATGTCAGCCATAGAGTAAGTAAAGGGAGAGGCGCCACTCCCATTATAGTAATGATCGTTTGTTTAAATTTGTAAATAAAACCCTTGCGATCATACCATTTCTTTGCAACTTGACAACGAAAAAATTACAGCCAGATACAACCTGAGAAAGGTTAAGCGCGCGATAGTTGGCACCTTTGTAGTCACCATATTTAACTTTACACGTTACATTCATTGCAATGTTCGCAAGTAATTTTATTTTATAATCCATAGTTTTCGTATATTCGTAGGTCAATGTAGGGGTTAAACTATAGAAATGAAGATGTTAAGATTGAAAGTGTACTAGGATACTGAATGATAACTTTGTTACGGTTTGTTTTAAATAAAACTGTGCTAATAACATGTTTGCCTAATTGAGTTGCACCTGTATCTGTATTTCGACGCGCAATTATATAAAAACTATGGAACGTATGTTTTAATTCCAGGAATATCATTGTAGTTTAATGCATGAAAATGTTGACCATGTTTAGTAAAAAATATAACATTATGAAATATTTTTGGTTCAAAGCACACTTAAATGTAATGTTTAATAATTTTGTTTGGTATTTTTACCTGAATTTGCAAGCAGATTGTATAGTTATGATTTACTTTTGTCATGTAAGAACAACATAAACACAGTTTTATTAAGTATGTTTATAATTTACCATGAATAAATTTTTCCACGTATTGTCATAATTTAATAAACAAACAAGAAATATTGAAACACAACATGTAAGTTAATGCTGTAAATATAGTTGTAAATAAATATGCAAATGAGACTTAACTTCATTCATTTTATTTAACTAATCGCTCGAACAATGTTCTAATAGAGTCGGTGTTAGTGAAAAGCAGTATCTATAATAAGAAATTAATGTATATCTACACTTTTAAAAAATTCTAATGCTCAATGAATAAATGTATGATGTGAAACATTTGTTTATATTCGGCCTATCTGAAACATCGTCTTTTACAACTTATTAAGTTAAGTAATTGAACTTAAATCAGGAAACATAATTAACTAAAAACAATTTATAGCATACTTAGCGGGCTTCACGTCTCGATACATCGAGGTAATTGTCAAAATGATGTGGCGTGATCTCTAAAAAGTATTGAAAACGAAAATGAGAATTCACAAAATGGGATTCGAACCAGCATCCTCCATAATGCAAAGAAAAATTTTACAGTTGTGCCATCTCGTTCTGTCAAACTAATATTTCATTAATAAATAATAAATATATGCACGTGCCTTGTTGTTGCTTTTCTTGTGGTCCCAATTCATCCCACGTTACACACATTCCTTTTCCGATCTCTTCCCAACTTTTTTCTCGCTCATTTCGGTCCATATAATTTTTGTATGCCATGTCCCAGACACAGGTATGGTCTTCGATTATCTGTATAAAACGATCAGTATCAAACATGGTCTCCTCGAGCTACGGACTACAAGCGAAACGGGACCCGCACGACTGGACAGTGTAGCCTCACCCACTGGAATGCGTGTGTTGTTGTCTCCCGTCCCTTCATCCCGGCGACGGGACGACCGACAGCATGTTCCCGGCGCTTCCCGGTACCATTGAATATATATAACTTATAGAAGTCGCGAGGGTATAGGATTTATTATTCCAATTTTCTGATCCAAAACTGTGGTAGTTGTTAGCTCCGCCGCTAGACAGCTCTTCTTTCCACAAGAGGGTACTCGTAGTTACCAGCTTCCACGCTAGAGCGCTGTAGCGTCTCTTTTTTCAAGGTCGTGCGCGTAATTCTCTGTCTCACTCTATCGAGAGGCGGTGCCTTTTGTTGAAATCCGAGCGCTTAGATACGGGCGGGCGCAACTGAAATGGAGTACGGCCCCCCAAAAAAAATGTGCGGTTAAAAGATGCCAACATCAAAAATTAAGTTTTAATTATAAGAAAACTACAGAAATTTCTTAAACGTAATAACGTAAAAAAAAATACTGACCTTCGTAGTTCAGAATTTATAAAATGTTGTGTTAACGGAGTGGCGCATTGAGTAATATGGCAAAACATAATTTGGAATAATTCTTGACAACGTTGAATGATTTTGGTAGCTATGAAACAACTATGGCTGCGATGACTGTTCAAACGCGTGCACGTGTTGTTATTGGTAACTGAAACTAATGTTATGATGTCATACTTTGTGGCTATGCAGTTTATAATTTTTTTAACATAAGATGAAGCATTTTTACATAATGTTTTGGTTGTTTCGTAATTCAAAATAAATAATCTTAAACGTTATACGGTAACGAATGACCACAAAAAAAAATCAATTTTGCCAACATAGATTTGAAAAGTTAACGATTTACTATGTTAAGTTGCTTATAAACAACGCACATTTCCCGGATCTCCTTGCTTTGAGGTTAGATACACAAGTTATGCTTGTAAAAACGATGCGCAAGTATTTTGAATACAAATATATTTTCTTTTAATAACCGAAAGGTAAATATTATTTCCATGAAATATAATACAATTCTTTAAACACAGACAACATATAAGAGCTATTTTTTGTTTATTATTCCATCTGGCGTGATAAATATTATATTTTAAAAACAGTTTGTGGATTTTTAATATAAAATAAATATTTATTTATGACATCATTTTAAGTTGTTCAAAAAATTCACTTTGGTATGAATTCAACCAAATTCATGTTATTAAGGGCAGAAAATTAGAAACTACCAAAAAAGACTATCTACATTGCTGTTTTGTGTAAATCTGTGCACGGACTTAGTAAGTGATATATTTATAATTCCTCATTTTAGCAACCCATTTTAACACAAGAGAAAAAGGATTTTATACTAAAAATTATTATGTTAAATCATTAATTAGGCAGGAAACATGTATGTATAATCTATTTAAATTTGCATTTGAACAGTGAATATTATTTTGCAATAATAAATAATTTTTTATCATCGTATGTTACGGATGAAAAGTTTGTATTTCCATCTAATCAGAAGTATTATATGACACCATTAATAAAATTGCTTTACAAATTTTTATTCACATGAAAATTATTAAAAAGTGGTTGGGAAGTTATATAAATATACAAAATCAAATCATTATACATACAATTTTATTATCTTAGTGAATTTAAATTAATTGTATCTCAGTGACTACTGCGAAGAAAAAATTCTTGCGAAAGGTTTCCTCGTAATTGAAATTCGTCAGAAAAAAATCAATCTCTCATTTTTGTTGACATTTCTGACAAGTGGTACGATGAAATTTTAGACTGGCAAATGAATGTTGTGAAGCAATAAACAAAATATCACATTCGTGAACTACAAATGTATAATTGTTTTTATTTTATAATAAAAGTGTATCTAATAACCCATGTCTTTGCTCACGTAATATCCGGGTATTGCTGATATTCTACCATTTTAAGAAAAGTATGTATTAAATTCCAAAGGTTTTTGAAGAAATATACACAAAGAACTGTCAAGTATAGAAAATATTTAATAAATAAAAATATTTTTACGACTTATTTTTAATTGATTTAGCGTAAGCCTATTTTAACTTTTATTAAAGTACCTACCTTATTTTCTATCTCCCGATTTAGTGACTTTGAGAATATATTTTACCTTGATGAAATCTTATATTTTACCTTGATGAAATCTTAACTCTTTTCCATCTGACGAAGAAGCCAATTAAAAAATAAACTAAGACTCGCGCACTTATTGTATTTTAAGACTTTGTCATCGTTTTAAATTACTGTAATTTTTTTTAGTTATAGTCATGCTTAGGATAGTAACATATTATGCCTTATTACGCATACATTTCAGTATTCATGAAATCAATGCAATTTTATTTGAAATGTAGAGCAGTTACCAAATTTCTTATCTCGCATATTGATTTTTTGGTATGGCTAGTATTACTAAAACTAAATTTTTGAATTTTGACTGATGTACTCTTTTCCCTTTTTTTGTGATTTAGAAAATATAGCAATATACGTAAACCAATTAAACCAAAATCATCCTGAATTTTTATTACCGAAAAAAGTTAAATACAAAAAATTTTAATATTGAATTTATATATATCTTGCCAATGCTGATTTAGTGGGTTCCATTTTTTTTATTTTTAAAAATAATATCTACCCCTTTTACTACTTAATATATAACGTTGAATAAGAGAAGGTTGTTTAAGGTATGTTGATTTTCCTTGCCAATATCTAAAAGTAAATTTGTTTTAATCCGAAGATTTATTTATATTTATTAAAACCACATTTACAATCTTTCGTCCCTTAAGAAAAAGAATTTCAGGATGTAGTAAAAAAATTGGTTGATTTTCCATGTTTATAAATCATAGTGCATTGTTGCATAATTTTCCTGTGAGATTTTCAATATACCACAGCTGTCTTTAGATTATATTTTATGTACATGCACAAGAAATTTCAATATAACTAAACAACTACGTAAAAAGATAATTTTAACTCACATACACACATGATCAGAGAAAACTAAGTACAATATCAATTTCAAACGTTAATTACATCATCAAATTAGAATGTAAAACTCTTCTTTCGAAGTAGGTAACTTATTACTTCCATTCATTCTTATCGATAAACATTCACCGTGCCATGTAGTGCTATTTGAGAAAATATTGTATTTAATATCTTTGATTAAGTGAATGAATGGAAATCTTTAAGAGAGTTAAGTAGACCCCACATCTTCAATGGATTATGTTCACATTTTTTATACTTACACAAAGCTGATAAATATATACAGTACTGTAAAATTGATAATACAGTCAAACTTCGTATAGTTAAAAACAAAAATTGACCCAGTAGACAAAACATATAACTATTTAAAACGAAAACTAAAACGAATGATGAAAACAATTCACTGAATACAAATAAAATATACTTCACTAGAAATAATAACACTACGAGAAAATATTACTAAATTAATTTTGTGGTACGTTAAACCTGTTAAGTGTTCTTTACGGAAGTATAATGAAAACTTTACCATCACTGGTGTGATCATGATTTGAAAAACAATGTATAGTGTTTGTTCTAGACTCTAAGAGACAAATCGCATTGAATTGCAGTTTTAAGGCTAAGATCCTTAGTTTTGCAACCTCCAAGAAAATTATTTCTCCCATGAATATCGTAGTAGATAAAAAAAATAATAAACGGCAGAATTGTAAAAAAAACTTTGAATTTTGTAAATATGATGATAAAAATTTTCTCAAAAAATTCTTTCTTATTTAATTTAAATTTTAAAAATTTCAAAACTAAATATTAGGTATATATTTAAACGGTACACGGCTGTTACTTTGCACACAACTTAAAGGAGGTACAATGAAAAATTACGCCGATTAATTTTTTTAATACAACGTACAGAATTTAAATAATCTGAGTACAAAATATTGTGATTTAACTGTCACTTGCCGCTGATGAAAGGAACGAGTTCATCAGTTTGCCGCTAGAGCTCCGATTAGTTCCGAGTTTACTCACTAGATGCCTCGAATATCGCAGGAGTTCAGGCGGGAATATTATCGCTTCGAAACGGTCAAAACACAACACGTAAGCAATAGTAAGTTATTAGCTGATATTGAATACAAGCATTTTTTTTCATTACTACAAAAAATAAGGTTCTCTGCTTGGCGAGTGATTATATTATACTAATGTCAAAAAGATGTTATCGGGAAAAAATAAATGAAGTTATTTTATACCACTAATTCACTACCCATAAAATCAAACTGCGTCGTCTTTACAACTAGTATCTCACACAAGAAATATAAAACATATTCGTGCTTCATTTTGTATAAAAATAAAACACATATATAATATCGGGAGACAGCCTTGAAAATCGTGCATATCACCAACATGGCCAATCTGACTCATAGTCATGTTTACGATGGCAAGACAGCTAGCAAACCAGTTCAGTTTATATGCAGATTAACTGAAAAATTTATTCAATATTTTCGGGGTAGTTTTACGTTCAAAATTAATACAAAACCAAATCAGTAATCCTTGTATGATCATTTATAATACTAAAAAAAATCTTCCATTTCCTTCGAATTGTATTAAGCACTAAAATATTGATTTACTTTTGGCCCAGATTTTATTCGACGATACTCTGTAGAGTTTCGCTTGTTTGCATTGTTTATTTATTAGGTTTAAATCATGGCCGAATTTATTGAAGTGTAACACAAATTATATATATGTGTGTGTGCCTGGTTAGGATTTTGTATGATGTACTAGAAAAACTATGTCCTATCAGTGTAATAGTTGTACCCTTACAAGCGTTGAATATTTATGAAACATTTTATTTCTTTGGTTTTTAAAGCCGCAGACTTGTATTTTATTTATTTCATTTAGACAACATGCGTCCGTGTTTTCTACATGGCACGCTGTGTAATATTTTGAATGTTATAGTAAATTTGGCTTTTTAAAATCTGTGATTTATGTGCAGTAGAGTATTTTGTAATTTTTTATAATTTATTTTCATATTTTTAATGATCCATTTGCTAATATTATATACACTTCTCCATTTACTATAATAAACACATATTCCATTATTGGAATTCTTTCAGAATGGGAATCACAAGACTACAAAAACTATTCTCCTGCATAAGAAAGGTGATAATACCAGTAAAGAAAATTATCGTCCGAGAGCAATTGCGTCTTATATCTAGGGACACCTGTATTTCGCGAATACATTTCGTGTCAAGGTATTTTCTTGTAATAATTGGC
This sequence comes from Bacillus rossius redtenbacheri, assembly GCF_032445375.1. Taxonomy (NCBI): domain Eukaryota; kingdom Metazoa; phylum Arthropoda; class Insecta; order Phasmatodea; family Bacillidae; genus Bacillus; species Bacillus rossius. The sequence goes on along the minus strand of NW_026962514.1, from coordinate 96,374 downwards.
TGTGGTCGGTGAAGGCTGTTTTTCCGCACTTGACGGGGCCAATGAGGACGTAGTTACCGTACTGCTGCACGCCCGCAATTCGCCAAACCTAAGAAAAAAAGCTATAGTTACATAGCTGCCAACCATTACGGATTGTCCGTAATTATTACGGTGTAGTGACATATATTACTGAATTACGGGTCGGTAAGAAAGTATTACGGATTTTTTTTACAAAAACCACAAAAAGCCGGTTAAGTGATATTTGTTTACTATAGAACGATATCGGTGACGCTGTGAGTACGATAGTTATCGCTGTCGATATCTTGCAATAGTAGCGCTGTTGCGGCGATTTTTTCAAGCAGTCTTGGCGTCCTTTTCGAGTTAACTGTAAACATGGCCGTTATGTTTGGATTGCGTGGGCTACGCGTCACTTATTTTACCGTTTAAGAGTGGCATTGAAAATACAATGAAGCGTGATGCTGTGCGGAGTGAAAGTACTAGCAAAAGAACACCTTTATTACAAAAATACCGGGACATTTATGCAAGTGAATGGCCGTGTTTTTCACGTTCATCTGTGTCTGAGAATCACTTATTCTGCAACGTCTGTAATAGTGATTTTTCGGTTGCCCACGGAAGTAGAGACGACTGCCGAAGACATTTTGATTGCAAGAAACACCGAGATTATGCGAAAGTGAAATCAGACAATAAATCAATTTCGTCTTTTTTTGTAAACAGTGACGATACGGATGTTACGAATGCAGAGTTGTTGTTCACAAAAAACATTTTCCCCAAAAACAGTTGCAGGCTGGAAAACATGCAACGAAACATCTGACTTAAAGAGTTTAATGTTAGTTTAAAGTGTATGACACAGACAACATTGACGTTTTATGTAAAGAGTGCATTTCTTCATTTCAAAATGCTGTAGGCCTTTGCTGAAAAATGTAGCTTAATGTATGTTCTGTAGTGTTGTTATTAACAAGGGTGTTGGGGATGGCGTGGCAAAACCCCCCCCCCCCCCCCTCATCTAACCACACCGAATCCTGGATATGCCTCCGAGTGATTACTGATGACTGGCATGAAAGGTTGGCAGTTATGAGTTATGTGTGAAATAGCCTGACACGAGATGTATTCGCGAAATACAGGTGTCCTTAATTATATCGAAAAATATTTGAACATTGTTTGATAATTTTAAGTATGAAAAGTACAAAATACTTTCAAATTTAATACATGGTTTTACATAAACTCTAAGCACTAAAACACATACTGCTTATTTTCTACAAAATAAATCTATACACGACAACTGATTAGGAATCACTTGAGTTTTTTTTATAAAGCATCTAAGGCCTTGATTGTATAAATATATTGTTGGATAAATTAACTAAACTAGGAATACTATAAAATGCACAAAAATAGAAGAGTTTGATCTTAATGACATAAAGCATAATCTATCTATTTAGCACAGCCTGTATAATTGATTCCCCATTGTCAAGACTAAAATTAAAAAAACTTCGAAAGAAGCAGTATAAAATAACTATCTCATTATCTTTGCGGGTGACTCAAATATCATACAAACAAAACGAAATATTCTTAAACGCAAGAAAGCATATTTTAAACACTGTAAATAACTTAGATTTTAAATCAAAGGATATTAATCAGTCTGTAAAATTTAGTTTTAACGATGAGTTGGATACAGAACATCAAACATATATCATAGGTGTTACTGCCAACAGAGAACTCTCACAAACAATACCATTCCTTTCTGCGCAACCTGCAAGCTCCGGTACCTTCTGTAAAAAAAAAAAAAAAAAATGTAAAACTTTTCCGGAAGTCGTACCATGGTAATGACTGAAATATGTAGCCTTACTTCTAAATCTAATTATCTAGAGAACAAATTGTATTACATTATTTTGATGATTTAAACGGTAACAAAATTAACACCTACATACAAACAGAAGTTTGCTCTTCTATTTATTTTTTTAGTTACGTGATAATTTTTTTGAGTTATAAAGAAATCCAACTTGAACAGTAAAAAAGAAAGGCTTTTAATGAACAAACCAACTCAGTCATTATAGATGATTGTTCAAACCATTTAAGATTCATCCTGTTACATAAATTTTTATATTTATATACATCTAATGTATAAACAAATCTGAAAAAAAGGCAATAAATTCAGATTGACTTCATTATCGAACTAGAATAAAACACAAAATACACTTGCAGAGAACCACCAAATATATTGGGTAAGTGTATCTGCAATGGAGTTAAACTTTAAAATTGACTTTATTATTTCAAAATAATAATTTAAAACTTCAAGCAAATGTAAGAACACGTCTTCTAGATATAATGGAAGATTATAATGCCGTGTACGAATTCGCCTGAAGAATATACTTGTAGATACTTTGGAAGTGACTTTGCAAGACTGTCAGAAATGGACGTGAAGTATGCTATGCAATACGCAAGTAAATGAATCTGTGTAATTTTCGCGTACTTGAAGTTGAAAATACGTCTTCATTTAAACAAATTTAAGGTTATATTTTATATATCATATCATTTAAATAATTTAAGAGGACGTAAAATAAATATAATTTATTTTGTATTTTACTGGTATCAATAAATAAATTGACATAATTAATTTATGGATATGGATGTTTAAAACGAAGTTTCAACAAGCACATGTACATATTTAGCCTACCGATCGGTACTACAAAACAAAAGTACAATAATAATGTAAGTTGCCGTAAATTCACGTGACAGCGATGAAGTGTTAAATAAAAAGGACTACTTTTACATGCGTTTAAAAATAAAATCTAAACATCATTTCGGCTGGCTAAACATTGAATCCATACCGAATTCGTCAAAGGCAAGTGAAGTACGTAAGGTTGCAAACATGTAACTGCATTACTTTCTGATTAATTTTAATAAAATTATGCATATCTCCAAAAAATGTTCAGTTAAAATTAGTATTGTATTGGTGTTTGTATTAAAATATAATGTAGACCGGGTATATTTTTTATTGTGTTTTAAGATTTATTGACTTTTGTGCCTCATGTACTTTTGGTGAAAATTGAAAATGTAATTATGTATTATTATCAGGGCCCAAAGCAGAACTATATGTTCGTTGGCCGAAAATGAAATGTAGTTATACTTGTATATCTAAGAAAAATATTTGTATTTTGTATGAATGTAAGTATTTTATTATGTAAATTGTTATTATTTACAAATATTTCGTACTCATAATATCTAGTTCCCATTTGTCTTAAGACATAATTAAATGATATACTAAGAAAAAAATGTTTATTGGTTCTCAATTTTTCATTGTTACAATATTTTAAAATGAAAATTTGCTATACAGCAATATCAACTTCTAAAACGTGAGTAAAAATTATCATCAAATTATATCAATGGCATATTTATTGCATTAGTATTCCTTGCTCCTAACCTCTTACTCTGGTTGATTACCTTCTATATAACCTCAGTGATCATAATTTATGTTCACCTTTTTCCCACTAAGACGATTCAGGTGCAGATTCTGGAGCAGTGTTTCTTTTTTATGTACGGATGTGCCAATAAATCCATCAGTTTGGTGGTGGTGTTGGGGGGGGGGGATAATACTACTCTTAAAATATCACTTTATCTGTATGCACGATAAAATATCCTTGGTTAGCTCCCTCTGAAATATTCTTATACAACCTATGACGTGTAGCCTACTCCTTAGATATTTTAAAACACGTTTGCGATTGCGTAGAGAAGGCGATTCTTCGAGTATGTGGCCCTTTCATAATTAAATTATTATTATTAGTTACAACTTATGTTCATTTCGAGCCTCTTTGACATCAAGTTCATACATAAAAGACAACCTTCCAGTGATGCTTGACGTCACCAGTAGGAATAGCGTGAAGGAGCTCCTCATTTCGCCAGATGCGACTGGCATACACAAGTATATATATTGCAATAATAAATTACTTAATGATAGCTTAACTTTCGAAAATATGATTATGTTTTTTACAAGAAGTACGAATGCCAGGAAATTTACTAATAACATCGTTTTTAAACATCACATATAAAAAAGGAAGTGTAATCAAAAGCCACAGGTCAGATAAAAATGCAAACAAAAACTTTTTTCTAGCTCTAGCCTCATGTATACATACATAAAAACATAATACATTTAAAACACTAAAATTAATGCAATAACCTGCAATATTTTGAAGACAGATATTCAGCTACAAAAAAATTATCCGATTGAATATATATATATATATATATATAGTAGCACAGAAAAATACAGTTCCAATCAGATATCAAATATAGCAAATAATACCGCTTTGCAAAATAATGTCATGTTATTAGATGGTCAACGTTCAACTGTTTGTGTAATACACATACGCACACACCTGTGACAAAATGTGTAAAGAAATAAAATTTGTAGAAGCGCAAAACCTTTGAAGTACACAGTTAAAAATTATTATTTTTTTACAGGGGCAGGAAAACTACATTACTGACCAACTTATTTGAATGAATTGGTTAGCTGTGAATGAGCGTTCTTGCAAAAGAGACCAAATCTGATAGTTTTGGCCACATAATCACCGCAGTAAAACATACAATTTGTATATTGTATATGTGTAGTGCACCAAATTAATATTTATTATAATTACCTTGGGTTGCACTCGGTTACGTACGGGTTTCTAACTGAAATGTACCAAAAATAGTAATATTTATTCTCTTGTGATTTGTTGAGGATCGAGTAGTCTTGGATGGATGTGTGGGAAAGGGACAGAGAGGCAAAGGGATTGGAAATCTAAATGTTCGCCGAGGCAGAGTACACTCTTCCTCCACCCCCCTTTTCATGACAGTTCGTAAACATGACACCCCACTGGGCGATAAGAATTCTGAGAACAGCGTCCTCTTTCCCACCCCCCCTCCTGTTTTCCGCGCGTCGCTACATCGTTCAGCCGTACTGCTAGTGCGCTCTGTTGAGGACAAAGATAACTACGTGTGTCTTTGCCCGCTCGCGAGAAACTCAGGATCTTAGCCTTAAGTTGAACACTCCGTGAAATGGTTCACATTGTTGCATCATTGGTGTTTAATCTTTTTAAGTTTTGAATTTTCCTTCATGTCGCTTCTTTTTCGTTTAGTGTCGCGTTCTTGTCTGGAGATCCACTTTACCCGTGAACGGGCCTTAACTATCAAATTCTTTATTATTTATAATAAATATATTTGACTTTATAAGACTCGAAAGTACTTAGACTCGTTCTGGTGTATTTATATGATAAGAACAAAAGAACGAATCATTTAGTTTAATTTGTGGGCGCCAACAACTTCTACGAAGTTGTAATAATGAATAAACATTACAATTACTTATATTTTAATTAATTTGTACTACACACCATTAATTAAAATTTCTTTTATTGTTGTCCGGACTATTCAGGGGTAGAGTTGGGTATGTCGTGGAAAAATTCGTAAAACCTTGGATTAGCTTATATACAACGATTTTGTGAACTTTAACTCAAGTTGTCCATAAATTTAGCAATCTGGTAGTAAGGAATTTCAAGTGATATTAATTATTCCCGAGTGTCAGTTTTGCAAGCTAGTAAATGTTGTGACATTCCTTAATCATTATATAACCGACCTGTTATTATAGTTCCGTGGTAACGAACTATGCGTTACTATGTTTGTCTTCTTTCTACCAGGACCTCAGCAATGAATCTTCTGCATCTTCATCCTTGGCACGCCCATTCGCTGTCTTATATCTTCGTCCTGGGAACACCTAGTATCAATTAGTCGTCTTCGTCCTGGGAACGCCTTTCGTTGTTTCCAAACCTTCGTCCTGGAAACGCCTCTAGATGACCATCTTCGTCCTGGGAACGCCTATCGTTGATCGTCTTCGTCCTGGGAATGCCTATCGTTGATCGTCTTCGTCCTGGGAATGCCTATCGTTGATCGTCTTCATCCTGGGAACGCCTATCCTTGATTGTCTTCGTCCTGGGAACTTCTCTCGTCGTTTCCGTATGTTCTCGTACAGTTGACTATTATAAATACTTCTTTCTTCGTCCTGGGAACGCCTTAATATGATTTCAGATCTTCGTAGTTTATACTCGTAGTCTTCTTCCTGGGATCGCCTTGTAGTACTCAAATCTTCTTATAAATAATAATTCTTCTTTATTTCAATAACTCTCTTCAAATCATTAATATTATTCCTGTTTACTATAATTTCTTATAATTCTTCAAAATATTTCAATAGTTATAAGTTCAATTTCTGCAGTCATAAAATGTCATGTCTTTCCTATTCGAAGTTCCTATATCAATTCCCTTTCGTTTTTCTCCATTCCTTCCAAACAAAACTTTTATTAGCTATTATTAGCTATTATGTATCATTGTGACCACCTATGTTGGGTGTAGCATCCTCTCCAAGTTCTGGACTAGCCCCCGTATTACTGGTTCTGATATTCCCACCACCTATCACTGACATGTCCTTGTATTTAACCGGCACAAACGCAATACAATCATCTTGGCGAAGTACCCTAGAAGAACGTTCTAAAAATGTTACCATTGGGCATTTTCACCACATACGAACGTGGGCGAGTAGCTGGCCCTACTATCACAGCACCTTTCACCCAACCGTTAGAAGTCTGTACCCTCACTGCTCCAGACAATGTTTCCGCTTCCGCGTGACATGCTCTATCATAGAATTCCTTTTGTTCCTTCTGCCGTACAAGAAGAGCGTCATGAACAACCTGATGGTTTGGAAGCAAAGGATCAAGTAACTTAGGGACAACAGAAATACATCCTCTAAGTTTACGACCCATGAGCAATTGAGCAGGTGAGTACTCCCTTATGACCGGAGTGTTGCGTAACTCAAGGAGGACCATGTCCAGGACTTTCTGATCTTTGATTGCTTTTTTGAGCAATTTTTTGACTGTCTGAATATGGCGTTCGGCCATGCCGTTCGACTGAGGGTAATGGGGGCTAGATGTGTGGTGACTAAAATTCCACTCGTGAGCAAATTGGTCAAACTGTGATGAAGTGAAATTACTACCCCCATCAGACATAACTACTACTGGGATGCTTAACCTAGCAAAAATGGCTTTTAAGCATTGAACAACACATTTGCTTGTTTATTTTTTGAGCCGTTGTAGCTCCACCCATTTAGTGTAGTAATCTACGAGAAGTAAGTATGGCTGGTCATGAAGAAAAAATATATCAATGCCTACCTTCTGCCAAGGTCTGTCTGGAACTGGGTGCAGAAGAAGTGGATATCGACGTTTCGAGTTCTGGAACTCCCTGCAAGTCTCGCAAGTATCAACAAATTGTTTGATATCTGAAGCCATCCCTGGCCAAAACACCGTACCACGTGCTCTTTGAGTGCACTTTTCCGAGCCCTGATGAGCTGCATGAATGGAACCAAGAACATAGCTGCCAACTTGTACGATTTATCCGTACAATGTACGATTTTGCGCCCTAATGTACAATTGTATTATTGGTGTAAATTATTGTACGATTTCCAAGCTTTTTCCAATTTTTGTCTTATTTGGGTGATTCGTAACAGTAAATCTATACTGATGTCATACAATTACGGTATCGAACATGCGGTATCAAGATTGTACACAACAGAAGACGTTTAGTAGATAATAAAGAAAGCTCGTAATACTGTATTTTCGGAACTAGCATACTCCATTTGTAGTAGTTATGCCATATTTTCACTACTGCGTACCGTAATATTCACTCATTGTACGAACGTAACCTTGAACGCCATTGACAGTGGAAAATTACCGTGTTTGCTACAGGGAGAAGCTACACCTACGCGTACGGGAATTGTTTGTTTTCAAGCATGCGCGGAAATTTGCGGTAAAAATGGCGAGTAAACAGAAAAAGAAATCTTATAACCAAGTATTTTTAGATTGTTATAGTAAAGAAATTCAGTGGGTTAGGCGTTCAAAAACTGGCGTCAATTATGCTTTCTGTGCTTATTGCTCGTGTGAAATAAATATTTCGCACGGGGGTAGAAATGACTTGAAAGTTCACGAAGGAACAGTGAAACACACAAGGAATGCTTCACTTGGAAGTTCAACCAACATTAGTAATTTTTTTAGTGTTCAAAGTGACGATTTTAGTGTTATTAGAGCAGAATGTTATTTCACATCTTTTATTCTGGAACATAACCTGCCGGTGTCAGTAGCAGATCATGCTGGACCTTTGTTGAGAAAAATGTTACCCAGGAGTGAAGAATCTAAGAAATACAGTTGTGGACGCACCAAAACCACTGCAATAATTGCAGAAATGGCAAGTGAGCGTCAAAATGTTACAGCAGGTATGTTGAAAAAAGTTCCATTTTCAATTGCTACAGATGGGAACAACGATGATTCTAAGCTTTACCCAGTTGTAGTGACCTATTTTAGCGAGAAAGATTCTCAAATCAAAATGGATTTGCTTGAAATTGTACCGTTAAAGGGTGCTGCAACTGGGAAAAACATCGGGAAAATGTTGCTCAACAGTTTAGAAAAGCATTCCATTCCAGTTAGAAATTGCATTGCCCTAGGTTCCGATAATGCATCGGTCATGATTGGCCACAAAAATGGTGTAGCTGCAGAACTTCAGCAACACCATGAAAATATTATTGTTTTGGGATGTGCATGCCATTTACTCCACTTAGCAGCAGAAAAGAGTTCCACAGTGCTTCATGTTCGTGTAGATGAAATCCTTGTTGATATTTACTACTATTTGCATAAAAGTGCTAAACGTAAAGAGCAGCTCAAGAATTTGCAATTCCTCTGTGACAAAAAATCAAAGAAATTCTTGAAACATGTCTCCACTAGGTGGCTATCCCTGGGAGAGTGTATCGGTAGGTTAATAGATTTGTGGCAACCCTTAATTTGGTTTTATAAAGAAGAAGTAGATAGTAAGCTTGAATGTCCAAAAGGTTCTTTACATTTGTACAAAATCCCTAAGAAGTTGCCAGGTAAAGTCGAAAGTTCTTGCAGAGCTTCAGATGAAAACAGAAATGCAGGCTTGCGTTCAGGTGAAATTTCCTTAAAAAGAACTTCAACTTCAGATAACTTTTGTTATGGCAAGAAGATCAAGCAGTCATGTGAACCAGAAGAGCAAAAAACCATTCCAATTTTGTCACGTCAAGAGAGAGTTTTCATGTTTCTCACTGATGACCTAAATAAAGCAGTTTGTTATTTTTGTGGCATGTTATTCCTGTTTTTGATAAGACAAATGTTATCCTGCAATCTCAAACACCTCACATACATCTTCTTAGGGGATTGTTGACAGACGTGTTAAAAGAATTGCTTGTGAAATTTGTAAAACCTCATCTCATCAAGACAACACCAGTACTTGATGTTCTGTAAAATAGTGCTACAAACCAGAAGTCCGATGAAGACCTAGTTGTGGGTTGCAATGCATCAAAAGTAGTGGCTACATTGACACAGTCTGACAAATCTAAGTTTTATACATCAGTTAGGAATTTCTTTAAACTCTAATGTTATAACGTTTCGTTATATACAAAATAAACAGTTCAACGCCGATTGTAATTTTTGGTTGTTTTTTATTTTTTTATTTTTCTAAACAGAATGCCCCGACGAATCCAAACACTTACATTCACTCGTTCCATACATATATCTGCCCGTCGAAAAACTGCTGGTAGCTCGCATGATGAGAAATTACCGAAAAATAATAGCGTAGATGAAGTCCTTCAGTAATGTTTTACTGCAAGTACACGAAGATGGTGCGACCTGGAACAGGGCCGCACCCAGCGAAAACTAATCTCGCCCCGAGCCAAAACGCCTACGAAGGTGGCCGCAATTTCTAGTTAAGTCATACCCGAAACGAAAAAAAAAAAGAAAATTAGGTTGATTTAATAATAGGCCTGGCTCCGACCACCAACGTGAAATTATCTCTTCGTAAATTACATTATAAATTAGCGAGAAGCTATCGAACGCGACCTACTCGTCCAGCGTTCGACAGACGACTGGTGAAGTCCTGCCACACTCTCTTCCACGCAGGGAGTAGACGTCACATGATCTCACCGACCAATCACACGCACGCTTCTTTCACGCTTACAGATACAAGCCAATCACAGAACAAGTTACAATACATGAAGAAACCTTTTACACACAGAACTCTGGGCTTCCCCTGATCAGTCTCTTTTCAATTTCACATCGAAATCGGGGACTTCCATTCTCGTTCTCTCTCCCACACCGTGAGAGCAGTTATCTCTCGGTTCCCATGCAGGGGGGGAATTACCGTCTTTATCTCGGTTGGCGGGGAAGCACTGTTCCTTTCTCACTCCCACTTACAGGCTTCTCATGCCTCTCTTTCTAACCATCCCGTTAATAAAATTTAAGAACAATAATTATAATATGAATTACTTTACAAAAATAAAAATCATTTAGAAATAACCTGAAAAAGTAGGCCTAAACATGCAAAAATCTAATACAGCGGCTCATTTGTGAATAATTACATAAAAAATAGTACTGATAGAAAATGTCTGTTAAAATACAAAATACCTTCTTAAACACAAAGCAAGTGCAAACATCAACCCTAAAATACATGAAAACGGTAACATATAATTAGAAAGATTTTTTAAGAAATATTTACATTCATGAAAATAGTTTAAAAGAAAAATTATTTAATTAGGAGGGCAGGGTCTTGCAACATTACAATGTGATTACATTATTTTGAAATTTCCCTTGAAAAATGAAATTTTAAAGCATGCTGAAGTGGTTAATGTGAAAAATATTGAGAGCTCATCATTTTCTTCAGTGAAGTATTTTGTGGACATGTTTCCTGCTGTTCTACTTGTCAAGGATGGGGAGACACGTGAAGAGGCACTAGACATTCTTCAACAACAGTTTTGTTCTTTGCAGGTGGACAATGACATCCCACTGGATTCAGTGGAGAGAATAGACAAGTTGTGGCCTTACATAGGGAAAATAGGTAGTGGTGTTGGTGGTCTTAAGTATGACAGAGTTGCTCATGCAATGCTATCAGTGTTGGTTATTCCACATAGCAATGCTGAGTGTGAGAGGGTTTTTAGCAGCATTAAAAAAAATAGGACCACTTTCAGAGCTTCAATGTCAGACAAAGTTTTAAACAGTATTTGTTGGCAAAACGTACTAACAGCATTTGTTATGAACAAGACTTCGATGAAACTTTTCTCAAGAAAGCTAAATCTGCCACACATGTATCCCTGCTGCAGAAAAAATAAATAACGTATTCAAGCACCATGATATGTATCTAGTGACATGCACTTAGAATCATTAAAAAAAAAAAAAGGTATGTTTCCAAAACCAAATTATTACCATATTGTTTTTTACAGTTTTTTCGTGAACATTATATGTGCAAAAGAAAATAATTATTGCCGCGCCTGTATTACGTATAAAAATTGCCTTTCAATGATTGTACTATAATTGTACTATTTTCTTTTGTAAATTGTACTAATTGCTTTTCTGTAAGGTTGGCAGGTATTCAAGAATTTCCAACCTTAACGATTTAGGGACCACTATAGCATTACCATTGAGAACTAAACCATAGGCACAGCTAATGTCTTCTCTGTATATCCAGTATGGTTTGAGTTCGGGAGATACATCCTCAAGCCTTTCAGGCCACCCTTCACTAACCACTGTATGCAAACTTCGCAGGACGTTGTCCCGATCATTTGATTGCTGCAATGATAGCAATTTGGCATCCGATATTCTGGAATTAACTACCAATGAACATACCTGCAACTCCATTTCCTTTTCCAGGTCCGTAAACCCACGAGGTTGAGCGCTAGTCTGGCATGCACGAGAGAGTGTGTCAGGAATGTACATCTGTGAGCCTGGTTTATAAATAACGGTAAGTGAAAATCGCTGCAGCCGCAGCCGCAGTCTCTGCAACTTAGCTGGGCAATCTACCAAATTCTTTTTGAAGATAGTTACCAATGGCTTGTGGTCGGTTTCCACCGTTACTTGTTTATTGTAAATGTACTGGTAAAAATGCTCGACCCCAAACACCATGGCCAACATTTCTTTCTCTATTTGTGCATACCTTTGCTCTGTCTCCGTAAGTGCTTAAGAAGCATAGGCAATCGGATGACCCTCTTGTAGTAGCACTGCACCTAAACCCGCTTGGGACGCATCGACAGAAAGGGTAGCGGGTTTACTCGCATCATAATATTTAAGCACAGGGCTTTCACACAACAGGTCTTTCAACCTCTCGAAAGCTACCTTTTGCTCCTGCTCCTAATGCCAGTCAACATCTCTCTTCAAAAGAACCCTGAGTGGAGCTGTAGCCTCTGAAAGGTTTGGACAAAATCTTGACAAATATGTGACAACACCCAAAAATCTCTTGACATCTTTTTTGCAGGATGGAACATCTATATTTTGAATGGCATCTACTTTGGTACCATCAGGTTTGACACCATGTGCAGTGAAAATGTGTCCTAAATAACGTACCTCCTGAACACCAATAACACATTTACGTTTATTAAACCTAACATTATTTACAACAGCTCTCTCCATCAAAGCTTTAAGCCTCAGATCATGCTCCTGTTTGGAACTTCCCCAACAGATAATGTCATCAATATAGGTAAGCACTCCTGGTAAGCCCTCAAATACTTAACCGAATTTACGATGAAAAACTTCAGGAGCTGCACATATGCCATAGGGTAGCCGCAAAAACTTGTTATAAGCCCCCATGGAGTGTTAAAAGTGCAGTAGTCAGTGCTGTTCTCGTGCTGTTTGATTTGCCAAAATCCTTGTGCCGCATCTAGGACAGTGAAATAACTAGCACCTGCCATTTGAGATGTAATTTGCTAAAACGTGGGTAGTGGAAAGTGCTCCCTCATTAATGCATTATTAAGATCTTGTGGATCTAGGCAATTTCTTATGCTACCATCTCGTTTGTGGACCATTACAAGAGAGTTTACTCATTCTGTGGGCTCGACCACTTTAGCGATTATTCTTTCTTTCACCAACCTATTAAACTCCTCCTTCAAGCTAATAATCTGGAATTTAGGCTGGGGCTTATAGAAAATTATCAAGTGTCCTTTTCCATTAAAAGTCTTCAGTTCTAATTATTGCACATTAAAAAGTTTGCATTAATTCACAGAGAGTTCCTAAGTACGATAAATACGAAACTGCATATATATATGTATGTATGTGGCTAGCGTTATCAGTCGGAGTTCAAAAACGAATCTACACTGCTACCTCTGAGTTTACGGTGTCTTTTATTATAATTGAGGTTATCCTGGTATGAAATTTATTTTACTATTGAAATATTTTTAATTTCATACGGAACTAATTATTATCATAACCAGATTTGGACCTATTCGATGTACTGTCCGTAATTCATTGTCCAACAGAATAACCAATAATTTATATATTATATTCGTAGATTTTTGTAAGAATCCAATGAATATAAAATACATGTAAGCATTACTTACTCAGACATATTTTTTTTAATCATTTTCTTCCAATGAACAAACATATTTCATATCCATCAAACTTCACATATTACATTGTTTTTTTTTCACCAAAGACAAAATATCATAGCCTTCGACTATAGTAGACTGTATGTTAGTATTGAAAAAAATAAACATAGGTAAAAATATCAACAGTAATTACTAAAATAATGTCGCAAATTAAAATATCATATCTGTACGGAAAAGTGTCAGTACAGAGTCTACAACAGATTCCCTACAGTCACGCTTGGAAGATGTCGAAGTACAAACCAAGGCTGCGGCAGAAAAAGCTGCTCAAGATTGCGCCGCTGCTCTACAGCGTCAAATGCATATGCAACTGGAGAATTTTCACAGCAGAGTCCAGCATACCGCATCTCCACTGACCGAGATGTCATCTAGCCCACCAGCCATTACTGCTACTTCAGCTGTTCAGCCATCAACAACTGGCTTAACACACACCAGTCCTACAGTCCAGACTACACACTTGGAACAAGCCACATTGCTTCACCATCCGGCCAAGCATTGGTCCGAATCCATTCCTACATTCTCTGGGAAATCCCAAGAGAATCCTATCAGATTCCTCAATAAATTTGAGGAATATTCTCGTACCTTTGCCTTGACAGATAGCGAAAAACTTAAATGTTTGAATTTGGCATTGAAAAGTACTGCTTTTTATTGGTGGGAACTACATAGCACCCAGACCAGTTCTTTTGATCTTTTTAAGGAGAAATTTAAGAACCAATATTGGAACTTAAAAATTCAGGGAAATCTGAGGGCTCAGCTTCATGCATATATCCACAATGTATGAGCGCACGAGGTATCTAGACATAACCATGTCAGATGAGGAATTTATAGCTACCATGCTAACACAGTTACCTGTAGCATACCAGATCCAGATGTCAGGTCACACTTATCGTGATGTGACGGAGTTCAGAGACCACCTACTGACAGTAGACAAGTTGCAAAAACTGCAAAAGGGTCAGACAAGCAGAGATGAGTCTGACAAGCCTCAACAACAGCAGCCCTACCACAAGTCAGGTCCAGTAAATAATTACTGGCAGAACCGGCCAAAAGAAGACCGGCAAGCTAGCGTACATACTCTGACTTACGAGAAACACAGTAAATACGCTGAGTCAGAACCAGGTGACTACAAGCGTAACCAAAAATACAGTGGACAGAAGGACCACAAACATTATACCTTATTATAGGCGTACGTGGTGGACACAACGACCAAGATCGAACAGTGAAGGTGAAGAAAATAAAAACAAGAATCACGAGAAGGAAGGTTTGCAACGGCCTCCCAGGAAGTCAGCCTACAAGCACAGGTATGCAGAGTCAGACGGAGAAGCAGACTACCGACCTCCAAGTCAGAAGAGAGTCTACTCACCTGCTACCAGTGGTAAGCAAGACTACCGTCAGCCACACCCCAGGTCCCCAGCTGAACCAGAAGATAACCGTGGAACCAATTACCGTACCGGTAATTCTGGCAGCATACAATCATCATTCACCTATCCTCCACCCAACTATCATCCCATTTCAGATCAACAGTCTATGGGATATTTCCAAAGGAACAAGCCCATCAACCCTATTGCGGCGGAATTCCAAACAGCTGTGGCAAATGCAGCCCATGGCCAAACTACCTGGTCTGCACAAAACCAGCCATTTTCTGCTACCCAGGATGGTAGGCAGAAAAGATGGGACAGCCAGTCATACTAGTAAACAAGAAGAGGAGAAGAAGTGGAGAAGCTGATAAGTGAACGTCTTCAGTCAGAAGCTCTAGCAAGACAGAAGCGCAAGGCAGCCTCAAGAGTGAGCCAATTTAAGGTTGGAGATTTAGTGCTCCATAGAACTGCTCCAGTAAGCAAGAAGTGGGATAGAGTAACTAAGAAGGCCCTTATGTGATGGCCATATTTATTTATCACTGAATTAATATTAGGACAACACTAGGACTTGAAATAATCACTGTCACTTGAAGCTCAGGATGACCTAAGGTTGGGGTTCATCTTCTGGCTAGAAACAGAACATGAGGAACACTGGTGTCACGAGCAAAGTAATCTAAGCTTCCCAGTAGTTGCCTTGAATCTGTGTGACAAATTAATCAAGAATGTAAATATCCTGCAAGATATTATATAACAGTGTTGTACCTGAAGCAGATGATCTACCAAATATGATAATTTTCAGTCATGAAATGATATGAAAGTATTTTCTGCATCAGCCAGTAGCTGATTATAACTGGTAATATCATGTAATATCAGCCAAGCATTAGCTGAAAACACAAGAGTGTCAAGACAGAACTTTGAAATCTATCATTGAAGTCTGAAAAATTTGTACCAAAACAATACTAATGTAAGGTACTGAATCCTCTTGTTATGTTTATTAACAAGATTTCTTAATGATAAGATGTGTATAACAAGTTAGTATTTTACTATGAAATAATTTCTCATGTGTAAAATAATTTGTATAATTTTTAATTTAATGTGTAAATAATTACTTTTCAATGGTATCCATGCTTATTAATATGTTATTGTGTATAATCTATAGTATTGACTTGAGTAAAATGTGTGTAAATAGGAATTAATGAGATAATATGTCCAATCTCATCTGATGTTATCAGTTTTGCAAGCATTTAATGGAATGTAAACAAACCTAGCAACTTGTCATATATGACACATAAGCATTAAAAACTTTGTTCACATTCAAAGCAAATGATGGTTTACTATGTGAAAGTAAAACCATGCTAATAGCAAATAGATATTATTGTGTAAATATTTTATGTTAACAGTTAAGTTATTTTATGTTAACAGTTATGTTAACAGTTAACAAAGTTAGCCAAATCATACTATATTTCTAGGAAAGAACTGTTTAGTATGTAAAATGTTGTTATCATTGGTAATAATAACAACTAATGAATTTTAAGAATGCTAATTAAAAAAACAAAAATATAAATATCTATGTAAACAATGCCAGATAATATTAGTACAATCGTACTCCATTTATGGTATACATTATACGATGTTTTTGGTACCAATACCATAACATGGTACAAGATAATTTGTATGTTAAAACAGATTGTAACTATTATTTCTGTTGCAAAAATCAATAGAATATGCTGAAAACATAACACATATACGTAATTATTAAATTATGCTAAAGTTTTACTAAAGTATTTTTCCGCATAGGTGTAAGTCTACATAATGTAGTTTAACTGATGGTAAACTTGGTGATGGTTGGAGACCCAAGGCAATGACTAGCAAGTAATAGATAGATGAACACTTATAAGTAATGAAGTGATATACACGAGTGTTTTGAAAGGACATGCGTTGAGTGTGCCTACATAGTACTAACCGAGTGTAAAACGATTGTGTGAAAACAGCATTGTTGACGTCGAACCCATCCGACGTGACGTACTAGTTACGTCACGTCCGACGCAGTCCCCGCGTCGACCAGGTGTTCCCGACGCTGACCAGCTTCACGAGAGGACGAAAGGACTGGGGCAGCCGCCCTAGCCGCCAGCTGCCCGGGTGTAGCCGAGTTGACCTTGGCCCCGCACGTCGACAGTCCCGGTTGATCCTCATCGCCGACGATCCTGGTATCGTCTGCATCACTGCCGTCACGGTAGCAGCCCTCTGCCTGGGTACTGATGGAGGAAGTCATCCGGCAGGTCGCAGTCCCCGTGTTATACCTGTGTAACAATGGTATGGTATGCAATTGTTCCCATCACAGTGTTCACACTCTCCTCACCAGACAATTGTAATAACACTCACCTCTGCTATGTGTTGTGCCTGTTTCTTCACCACTCCATACAGCCGACGAACGAGAACAGAGACGTGGAAAAGCGCGGTAATATGAGAAGAGACGATGCGCAGGTTGTGTGTTCGACTAATGACGACGCGTAACTGCCAGTAACCTAATTCGCGTGCGTCCTGTGCGCGCCAGACTCTCTCACCCTCTTCCGCTCGTCCGGACGTGTGTCAAGTTGGCGACCACACATTGGAATTTCAAGGTCAAAATTTGACACGAATTAGTGCTCAGTTTGTGCTAATTTGTGCCGTAGAAATCAGAATTTGTGCTGCATTACGTAAAAAGTTATAGCATATAGTAAGGTGGTCGCCAACTTGACGTCAAGTTGGCGACCACCCAAAGAAAATATCAATTTTTTTGAATGAATTTTATGTCACGAATTAGTGCTCAATTTGTGCTAATTTGTGCCGTAGAAATCAGAATTTGTGCTGCATTACGTAAAAAGTTATAGCATATATTAAGGTGGTCGCCAACTTGACGTCAAGTTGGCGACCACCCAAGGAAAATATCAATTTTTCGGAATGAATTTTATATCACGAATTAGTGCTCAATTTGTGCTGCCAGAAGCCAAAATTTCGAGCTTATCGCAACGTATTTAAAAAAGTTATAGCCCTTGATATGTTTGAAGTGAATTGACAGCTGGCGACCACACATTGGAATTTCAAGGTCAAAATTTGTCACGAATTAGTGCTCAATTTGTGCTAATTTGTGACGTAGAAATCAGAGTTTGTGCTGCATTACGTAAAAAGTTATAGCATATAGTAAGTTGGTCGCCAACTTGAGTCAAGTTGGCGACCACTTAAGGAAAATATTAATTTTTTGGAATGAATTTTATATCACGAATTAGTGCTCAATTTGTGCTGCCAGATGCCAAAATTTCGAGCTTATCGCAACGTAATTTAAAAAGTTATAGCCCTTGATATGTTTGAAGCGAATTGACAGCTGGCGACCACACATTGGAATTTCAAGGTCAAAATTTGTCACGAAATAGTGCTCCATTTGTGCTAATTTGTGCCGTAGAAATCAGAGTTTGTGCTGCATTACGTAAAAAGTTATAGCATATAGTAAGTTGGTCGCCAACTTGACGTCAAGTTGGCGACCACTTAAGGAAAATATTAATATTTTGGAATGAATTTTATATCACGAATTAGTGCTCAATTTGTGCTGCCAGAAGCCAAAATTTCGAGCTTATCGCAACGTAATTTAAAAAGTTATAGCCCTTGATATGTTTGAAGCTAATTGACAGCTGGCGACCACACATTGGAATTTCAAGGTCAAAATTTGTCACGAATTAGTGCTCCATTTGTGCTAATTTGTGCCGTAGAAATCAGAGTTTGTGCTGCATTACGTAAAAAGTTATAGCATATAGTAAGTTGGTCGTCAAGTTGGCGACCACTTAAGGAAAATATTAATTTTTTGGAATGAATTTTATATCACGAATTAGTGCTCAATTTGTGCTGGCAGATGCCAAAATTTCGAGCTTATCGCAACGTAATTTAAAAAGTTACAGCCCTTGATATGTTTGAAGCGAATTGACAGCTGGCGACCACACATTGGAATTTCAAGGTCAAAATTTGTCACGAATTAGTGCTCAGTTTGTGCTAATTTGTGCCGTAGAAATCAGAGTTTGTGCTGCATTACGTAAAAAGTTATAGCATTAAGTAAGTTGGTCGCCAACTTGACGTCAAGTTGGCGAACACTTAAGGAAAATATTAATATTTTGGAATGAATTTTATATCACGAATTAGTGCTCAATTTGTGCTGCCAGAAGCCAAAATTTCGAGCTTATCGCAACGTAATTAAAAAAGTTATAGCCCTTGATATGTTTGAAGCTAATTGACAGCTGGCGACCACACATTGGAATTTCAAGGTCAAAATTTGTCACGAATTAGTGCTCCATTTGTGCTAATTTGTGCCGTAGAAATCAGAGTTTGTGCTGCATTACGTAAAAAGTTATAGCATATAGTAAGTTGGTCGCCAACTTGACGTCAAGTTGGCGACCACTTAAGGAAAATATTAATATTTTGGAATGAATTTTATATCACGAATTAGTGCTCAATTTGTGCTGCCAGAAGCCAAAATTTCGAGCTTATCGCAACGTAATTTAAAAAGTTATAGCCCTTGATATGTTTGAAGCTAATTGACAGCTGGCGACCACACATTGGAATTTCAAGGTCAAAATTTGTCACGAATTAGTGCTCCATTTGTGCTAATTTGTGCCGTAGAAATCAGAGTTTGTGCTGCATTACGTAAAAAGTTATAGCATATAGTAAGTTGGTCGTCAAGTTGGCGACCACTTAAGGAAAATATTAATTTTTTGGAATGAATTTTATATCACGAATTAGTGCTCAATTTGTGCTGCCAGATGCCAAAATTTCGAGCTTATCGCAACGTAATTTAAAAAGTTACAGCCCTTGATATGTTTGAAGCGAATTGACAGCTGGCGACCACACATTGGAATTTCAAGGTCAAAATTTGTCACGAATTAGTGCTCAGTTTGTGCTAATTTGTGCCGTAGAAATCAGAGTTTGTGCTGCATTACGTAAAAAGTTATAGCATTAAGTAAGTTGGTCGCCAACTTGACGTCAAGTTGGCGAACACTTAAGGAAAATATTAATATTTTGGAATGAATTTTATATCACGAATTAGTGCTCAATTTGTGCTGCCAGAAGCCAAAATTTCGAGCTTATCGCAACGTAATTAAAAAAGTTATAGCCCTTGATATGTTTGAAGCTAATTGACAGCTGGCGACCACACATTGGAATTTCAAGGTCAAAATTTGTCACGAATTAGTGCTCCATTTGTGCTAATTTGTGCCGTAGAAATCAGAGTTTGTGCTGCATTACGTAAAAAGTTATAGCATATAGTAAGTTGGTCGCCAACTTGACGTCAAGTTGGCGACCACTTAAGGAAAATATTAATTTTTTGGAATGAATTTTATATCACGAATTAGTGCTCAATTTGTGCTGCCAGATGCCAAAATTTCGTGCTTATCGCAACGTAAACTAAAAAGTTATAGCACTTGATATGTTTGAAGCGAATTGACAGCTGGCGACCACACATTGGAATTTCAAGGTCAAAATTTGTCACGAATTAGTGCTCAATTTGTGCTAATTTGTGCCGTAGAAATCAGAGTTTGTGCTGCATTACGTAAAAAGTTATAGCATATAGTAAGTTGGTCGCCAACTTGACGTCAAGTTGGCGACCACTTAAGGAAAATATTAATATTTTGGAATGAATTTTACATCATATCTGCTCTGGGATGGTTGTAAAAACGATCATTATTTTATAAATATATACACGATGTTCTTAATTTAAATACATTAACATTTTTTTTAATGTTTTTAAAGATGATTCATGTTTAAAATTGAGGGAAAGAAATATTTTTTCAAATTAGTTGTATGTAGATCATTAATTCACGGTGTTAAACAACTATGCCTTTATTAACTCCTCATACTCTTCACTGTTAGCTAAGAAATAACTATCTGATATTACGATTGTAAGTCAGTCGTACCTTAAAATCGATTAACATGTATTGTACGCTCTTTAAAGACACGACAATTGAATATACTTTCTAATAATTTTATATAGCCTACGAATTATCTATCTTTATGCACTTCCTTTAATCACACAATCATACTGGAATGCCTTAAGGAACTCCATTGAGAATATAAGAAAAGTACTTGCCACAATTATTTATCATACTTCAGTGTTCTTTAAATGTACTTGTGTAATTCGGGCAGCAATCCTGTATTCACTGCAAGTAAATTTGATTGAGATTGAATACATTACAGTAAAATTTAATCTTCTATTAGTTGTTTTTGTGACAGTTGTAAGTTAGGTTATAACTTCTAAATGTTCGTGGCCAGTGATGGTGGTGGACAGTTGTTTGTAAGTCCGGTTGACTTTCGTTTGTTGGCTATTGCTGGTAGTTAGTTTTAATGTTAAACATATTAAGTTTTGATCATCGGCTATTTCATCGTAACTGCCATTGACATATAAGATGCTGTAGGCTCTTTATGTAGAAAAAAACCACTCTGATATTCGTTTTCCCACCATATTTTGTGTGGGTTGAAATTTTTTTAGTGTTACTTTGGAAGTAAAACGAGTTAAACACTCATATACACTGAGTGAATCTTTCATTCTTTAATTATTTATAGCTTTTTCTATTTCATTATTGTTTTATATACATATATATGTATGCAAAGTGCGTAATATATTTAGCTATTATTTTTCCAGCGCCATTCAAATGTGCAACGACACCCTCCTCACATCAATAAACATCCGCCAACATACACTTATATCAACATAAAAACCTTCTATGACTTGTGCCGTAGGTTAATGACTTCTAGCCGGAAGAAAATATTATTCTGTTGTTCGTGAGAAACAAAAATGGTTGGAATTATATATCTATAAAATTATTATGCCACATGAACTTATTTTACTTATTACGAAACTACATTCAAAATACTTTTACGAGAAGGAAATGATTATCAGATAAATATTCATATCAGTTGTCTTTATTATATTTACGGAGGCATTTCAGTGGATCTCCGCGCTTGTTGGTACTGAGATAGGCGAGGCTGTTAGTCTTCAGTACGTGGAATCATATTCGTGTCTGTAGAGGCGAGTCCTTAAGGGCCCCGCCTCGTCAGGGGTGTATGTGTGTTAGTGAGGCGGGATGATAAGCGCGACGCTCGCTGGTGCTTCCAGCGCGGTATAGCCTCTAAGCGCAAGGCTCTGAACTGGCGCGCATTCGTCTCGTCGTCACAGGATAACTGTGAAATTTGAGCGGTGACCGTAACATTATATGGCGGAGAAATGAAGATAAAGGTGTTATGCAAGCCCCTTAAGTGCTTTCAAGAATTTGTACTGATTGTTTTATGCCTAAAAATTACTCTGAAAACACGCGTTTTAGGCATTTTAACGCTTCTAAAAATACATTTTAAAAACTTAATCCAAACTTAAAAGTACTTTTCGGGCCTCAGCGAACTCTTAAATGCTATTCGTAAACAGGCCCCACTCGGATATCTTGAGTAGTTTTGAAATCGCGTTGTTTTTCCTGAAGCTCTGCACACCGTATGTGTGCCCAGGTAGGCGGGCCCCTTAATAAGGCAGTTGCTTCTCTTGCAGGCGGCTACCAATATTACAAGGGAACAGTCCAGTGGCGATATGTGGGTTGATTGAATGTGTAAGCAATGCATTAAACCATTTTAACTTAAATTACTAAATCATTACGAACTTACTACTAGGAGACAGTTCAGAAAACCAACATGCCTAAGGAATAGAGAATTTTGTTTTAGTAAAATGTTTATAATGTTTATTTACTAATTTATCACGAGTGGATGTAAATCCCTGCCATAGTAGATTAAACTCACCCTCAGATTTGATGAGCCTGGTACTGGTGGTGACTCGCTCCGCCAAGATGGACGACGCTCATGTACTTCATTCTCTGTGTCATGAAAGGAAAGCTATGCACTAATGTTTTTAGTTCTAAAAATACCAAACGTAACCCAAGTGTTCAGTCACTACTTATATATAAGCTGATTTCGACGGCCCTGCTTCGCAAACATGTTGATCACATCGTCGTAAAACGTATTATTTTTTGTTAGGTCTTACAATACCTTTTTTTTTCAATTGATAACAAAGACAATGCTGAGACCCTCGATTGCCCTTGAGAGTTACGGAAATACCTGTATATGTTATTATCTTCAGGACAGAAGGATCTTTCTGCAGATGAAATAGTGGTCGGAATCGTCAACACCAAACAAATGTTTCTATGCATCGGGAAGAGTTTCGTGCAAATCATTCAAGTACAAATATTTATGTAACTCGGCCACGCTGTTCTTGTGAAATTCTTTTGAAGAATAAACCACGGAAAGTTCGCTTCTCAGTCTGGCATAATCGAAGAATTTTCCATAAGAAAATTTTAAGGACTGGAATAGTTTTTCGGGAAATGATCGTGAATAAACAGAAAACTCAATGAAATTGAGCAAACCAATGAAGAAGAGACTGCCAATATCACCAAATCTTTACTTATTTTTTCTTTAATTGTGTCTATGATTTCAAAATATAATCGTCTGTAACAAGTATTCTTGTCATCCGAAATGTCATCTATCTATTCTTTTTTTGGGCTGACTATCTTCTGTCAAGCTACCAAATTATCCTCAATTTTGCACCAGAAATCATCGAAACTATCACGTAGTTTCTCAAGATATTGCTGAAATTGTTCTACCCTTTCAATGCATTTTTAACACCACATAAAATTAAAAAAAATGTCTAAACCTTGTTCCTGATGCGTTTATAATATCTCGCACTTTAACCACGTTTCAATTATTGACAATCGCTGTACGTTACATGATTAAAACAAGAAAGCTGTTGACAGGACAATCATGGTGCTAAGATCGTCGTAGAGGAGAGTTTCCCCTTTCCCCGCTTCGATAAGCGGTGTCTGAATTTCCAGTCGGCTGATAGTGGCTGCAAGCAGGAAGCTATCTGCTTACAGCGTGCACGGCTGGGTTGACAACTTACAGGCGGATGGTAACGGGATGCCCAGCTGAGCGGACCTCCGCCCTCCCTCTGGCACGCACATTCGAGGGAGGGGGTGACGGTCTGGCCAATAAGAGCTCACAGCTGCCTGTATTCAAGAGGAGAAGTGCTTACAGAGGGGTGTCGCGCTGCTGTAGAGGGGTGAGGGCGAGTAGGCAGCTCGGCCGGCTTCAGCCAGCCTGTAGGGATGCCGTGCGGTTAGGGAGGGGTGTCCACGGTCTAACAATTACAAACAGCGAGGCGTCAATGAGGCGGTATGATAACAGACTGTGTTTTAGCTATTCCAGCATTTATCATTGATAGATGCCACTTCAGAATGCATTACCACATATGTAGGACATTTTCAAACTGTAAGCGCTGCTTACAATGCTTATGTAGAATATTCGCCCCTGAAACAGTCGCTAGTGCAGGCATACCTTATTGCAGTCTAATGAGCGATGAGATATTTTTTTTTATGTGAAAATGCATGCACGTTTGTATAACTTAGCTGTTAATAACATAGTCTGTGTAAATTACATAGACTACGAAGATATATAGATATGAAGTCTCATTCCCAGATTTTATTGGGAAGGTGTATTGAAATTTCCGGTGCCCTTCCCACAAGTGAACCCTGTAACCGCTCCTGCGTATCTGAGGTCTAAACTAGTGACAGCGCTAAGAGCCCTTTCACGCTGGATCACTAGTGTCCCATACCGGCGCCATCACCAGTGTCCGGTCCTGCAGGTACATCGCTTGTAATCGGAGCGTTCGCGCTGAGAGACTACAGCTCCCACAGTTCCGACAGCGACGGGCAGTCGCTGATCCAGTTGCATAGGAGCGTTGGAGCGTTCGTACTGGTACACACGTGATTCACAGGTGAACTTTGTCTTTCGGGAAAATTTGACTGCCTCTAAGAAGACTCACACCATTAAAGTGATATATGTATATAATGTGTACGTGTGTGAACTGAGATCGTTGTTAAGACCGTTGCATGATTGTATTTTGTTACACAAGCTCGTTTATTTACTTTTTTATATCTCAGTGAATTGACCGATTGGTCCAATCAATGCTGTTTGATGGAGGTTTTATTTTAATGTAAAAATTGGCATCTTTGTTTTGCACAATCAATTGTATCACATTGTAAAAATATCTATAGTTTACCTAATATGTTTGAGTGTAGAGTGGGTAGAGTAAAAATAGTGGACTTAAGAAAGTGTGATTACTTTTTGGACATACATTAAAACTATTGTAATTACATAAAAAGTGTAAATATTAACTTATAAATATATATACATTAAAATAATCTACTCATCCTGTCCGGATCTGTACTTTACACACTCTTAGCAAAAAGTAACATTATTCAGTGGAGAGAAAAAATCCTGTGCATCAAGTTACTTTGCTACTGTTCTGGCACTGTGAAAATATATCAAACTTGTAGAGATTCTTTTATTTCTGGCTATGGTTGGTGAGATGTGCTTTTTCACGCTTCACTGGAGCAATGATAATGAAGCCAATGCTCTACCGAACGTCTATTATTCGCCACATAAACCGAAGTAAAATTGCTGTACCAAACATAAAGGTGAGAAAAATAGCTTGGCATAAAACATTTTTCTGCAAAATAGGAGCAAGTTACATTGTGGCATTAATTTTTTTTAAGTGGCCTTCATTAAAATGATGTGGCACAGTGATAACTTAAAATTTATAAATTCCTATATATCATATAAAATTAAAAATCACATGAATATGAACACTTAAAATGATTGTACAACGCTCATATTTCCTATTTTCAAATGAATAAATACATAAACATAAAAAATTTAATTCTGAACAACACATGATTAATGTTTCTTTAAAACAATTTTTTTACTTTTACTCAATTCTGAAACATTCACTTTTATTCATACCTTACACGATATATGGTTACATAAATTCAAGTCTGTAAAACAAAGCAAAAGAAGCGTGAAAAACAAGTATAATTAAACGTTCTACTATTTTAAAGAAAAGAACTTGACTCATAAAGCTTCTTTTTAACAAGAAAGGTTGTAAAACCTTTCCATGGCCTTTTACCAAGTATTCGAGGTATACTATTTTATAGTATGAAATATTGAATCATATACGTTTTATTTCAGTTTTAATTATTTTTCACTTTAGCGGAATGTGTTAAGTTTCCTCGTAAGTTACATACTTACTAGAAGTATAAATATGTAGGCATGGCGAGATCATAAGTGTAGGCCTATTCAAAAAACTTAAATTTCTTAGGAAAATAGAGATGGCTACCTAGGAAAGATAGTCTTAACAATAAATCGTTAGCCAAGTTTTCATCGGTGTTATTTAAAAGGGGTAGGTAAAGTTATACAAATTAACACATCACTACACATGTAGTATTTTATTTTTAAAAAAGTAATAGCAGTTTCCTTATAAAAAGTAAAATGTATAAAGAGTTTTTCTGTTACATCTTTTGAAATAATAATGTTGCTTAAAATGTTATCAAAAGAAAATCGTTCTTTTTTTTTAAGGAAATAAATAGCTGACTTCCTTGCTAGGAGTGCGAATTTTAAATTTTTTACTTCATATTTCAGAACACTTTATGTTCTAAATCATACATTGGGTGTTCAGTGTCCCACACATGACATTGAAAAATAATCTGTAACTTCTCAAAAACCTTTGTACTTTGGTTTTTTTCGTACACTTCATGAAAAAGCAAACCATTTTGAAGATAATTGTAAAAATATCAGATGTTACCGATCTCTTTTAAAATTGCTTATTTATATCCGTTATAAGTTAGAATAAATTGTAGTTAATGCATGTCACGCACGAGATTATTTTTATTTTCCTTATAAAGAAAATAAGGTATTTTATAAAAATCCTTTTATGAAATTACTGCATTGTGAAATATTCCTGTTGGTATTTGATGCTCTAGATAAAATGTAACTAAAAATAGTTCGACTGTCAAAGACGTGACGGTGTCGTTACATTGGCGATTACTACTATCTTCAGTGAACAGTAAGATAATAGCAATAACATTATACTGCCTAAAGTTGTAAGCTAATCTTTTTTCTAATTCTTAATAATAGTTTTCCATTTCTTAAATAAATAGCATTTAAAAGCGAATGATGGAAATGGGCGTATAATAGAAACGTTGATTAATTTGATTAATAAAGATAACAATAATATATAGAGTTACATATAATTTTTTGACGTGACACCGTCTAATAAATCGACGAACGCTGGCTGCACGCACGAAATTGTCCCACTACGGATGTCCCACTACGGATGTCCCTCACGCCGCCGCTTGTCATCACTGGGGCGAAGCCCCTCAGTGCGGGGGAGGTACAAGCCCTGTGAGGGGCTCTTGTCCTCCCTTTTAGTCATCTTACAAGTGCGTGAGGGGTTAGAGGAATATTCCCCCTCCCCCTCTCGTCAGTCAGTGGTTTTTCTGGGTAGCGAGCACACTCCCAGCAGTTATCTAACAGGAGAAAAGTGTTGGCAATTTTCCCCCGGGTTACTTTTTGTTTTTCTCTCCCCCCCCCCCCCCCCTTGCACACTGAGGATGAGGGAGAGTGCAGGATTACCCTCCTGCACATTTGCCCTAAAACAGTCGTAATTTGGAATATTGTGGGTCTTTCGTACGTGAGTTTAAGCATTTAGCCGAAATTATTTGTTGCAAGTTAGTCTGTGATCGTGGAATACAACCATGTCTCCTATATAATAATAAAATTTGGTAGTTAATTTTTAATTAAATAATATATGAATTAATTAATTTGTGTGGAATTTAATTAGTTATTAATGGCCGGACGTTTGTCGAAGTCGGTGCTTCGTCAGGTGTGAAAGGGAATTGGTTCTGGCCAATTATTTGCTCAGTTTTTCTGACTTAACATTAATTTAAACTGCGTGCGGATTTTTAATAAATTTTTAATTCCTGTGTATTTATTACTATAAGTATTAATATTGTGTATGCGAGAAGTACCGCGTGTTTTTGAGTTGAAAAAACTGGCTAGAATTCGTCGAAGTCGGTGCTTCGCTCTGATTGGCTGTGTGTATTTGGCTCCAGCCAATCACAGCTCAGTCCGCTCTGCGGGCTGGCCGCGGTGTTTTCCGTGGATTGATACGCGGTGCGGGATTCCCGTGGCGTAGGAGTAGGTATTTACGGTTATTTCAGGGAATTCACGACCTTACTCGCAGCCCGTGAAGGTTGCCAGGGCCTGAACCAGCAGGAGAGTTTTCATGGAAGGATCAGCGACAGTATTGGCGAGGAGCATGAATGGTTTTAGGTGTGCCATGAAGGAAGCAAAATTGGTTTCGCGAAGGAATTTTAGCAGGTCTTGGAGATCGGAGAGTGCGGACGGAATGCCACCACAGTCGCCGAGAGAGGATGGCCCGGGGGAGTGGCAGGGAGTTGAGGGGGGGGGGGGGGGCGGTGTGATCGCCAGTTTTCGTACTATTGTTAGCCACCTGTGCGTAATAAACTGTGGGCCGAACTGGTTTTGTAGGTGGTACTGTTGTGAGAAGTGGGAAGCTGGCTGGCGTGATCTGAGGGACACTGTGCTTAAGTTTTTCAGCTCGCGAGTTCGCGGAATCCTGTCTGGCCTGGACATGTTTGAGGTACACTGGGCAAAGTTTAGAGTTTCCCTCATGTATTCCTTTCCCTTTGCAATTGGCGCAATTTGGGTTTTTGTCAATATTTAGGCAGGCGGCGTGAGTGTGGGGCCCGGCGCAGTGTTTGCATCGTGTCGCCAGGCGGCAGAAGTTCTTGGTGTGCAAAAACTGCCAGCATTTATTGCATTGGGCGACATCAGAAACTCGTTTTTTGTATTGTGTGACAACGACTTTCGTCATATTGATGACAGATAGTGTCGTGAGTGGCGGCAGAGTGTCATTTTTACTTGCAGTTACACAGAAGCGGGGAAGGGACTCCTTCCAGGAGTGAGTGGGATCGACAGGGTCTGTGGTTCGAGCCTTGAACTGGTATACATCGAGGACTGAGTACCCGCCCGCCTCGAGGTCCTCTTTGATAGCAGCTGTGGGTGTTTGTTTGGCCATTTTTATTACCACTTTTTGTGGCAGCTCTGATGCCGTGCTGAACGTGTAGTACGGAATGGGGGCAGAGTCGAGAAATAGTTTGATCAGTTGGTAGGCCTGCTCGTGCTCGCAAGCGATCTGAAGTCCCTCCCGCACAAGAGCGATTTGTGCGCCGCCAGGGGCCAAGGCTCGCACGCGAGTGACGAGCTGGTTGTAGAGAATGGTATCGGGGATGACCAGCCTCAGAGCATGTTTGTTAATTTTCTTGGCGCGCGGGGTGGCAGGCTGTGCTGCAACGCCCTGTATGCCAGGGGTGGCTGCTGTGTTTTGTGTTGTCACTGTCTGGGTGGTCGATGCAGCTGACACAGGCTCGCGTGTGATAGCGCTGTGTGTGCGAGGCGCTGACTCAAGTACTGACCCTGTCGTGGGGGGGGGGGGGGGGGGGGGGGGCGCTGTGTCAGCAAGTGGCGCGTAGCGGTTCGAGACCGTGGTCGCCTGCGGAAGTTTCCGCTGCCTTTTTGTTTGTTGTTGCCAGTCTTGG
Organism: Bacillus rossius redtenbacheri; assembly: GCF_032445375.1. Classification (NCBI taxonomy): domain Eukaryota; kingdom Metazoa; phylum Arthropoda; class Insecta; order Phasmatodea; family Bacillidae; genus Bacillus; species Bacillus rossius. The sequence goes on along the minus strand of NW_026962514.1, from coordinate 67,065 downwards.
GTTTTCTCGTGTTGCTCCCTCTCCCACCTTGCACGATCCCGCAAAGATGCGCTGTACGATTCAGCTGACACTGTGATGGATTTTACAGAGGACCTAGAAGACCTAGATGCAACAGATTCGCAGTCTGAGTCTGGGTAGTTTGCCGTATCCATGGTTGTATCTGTATTGTCCTGGGAGGAAACGAGTAGAGTCAATGTGCTGAGCTTGTCGGGCTGGAAACTGCCGCCAGGATAGGCTGCACCGGGCGGTATTTGTTCTGGCATGGACCTAGCTGGGAGTCCCTGCTCGTTCATTCCGCTGACCCCCCTCAGGGCCGGTCCAGAGGCTCGGTCGTGGGAGGGGTGGGAAGCCATGGGAGAGTCCTGTGTTCGGTGTTTGCTAGGGGCAGTCTGAAGTAAATGTTGTAGTGCTATCTCGGTGTAAGAGGACTCGCCGCTGACCCAAACGGGCTAGGCTCGAGGTGACCTTTTGGGATTTATAACCTCTTCAGGCCGGCTGTAACTCTTGTGTCCGCGGAGCTAACGAGGCGAAGCGACGCGCAGAGAGAAGGCAGGGCCGCACTCCGACGATGCTCACGACTCGGTAGCTAGGATGGAAGTGGGATGTCCCGCCCACGATTTTTTATTTTTTTTTATTTTTCCTAACCTAAATTAAATCTAAGTGTGTTGGGGAGGGTTCCGGGTTAGGGAAGGAGACAAAGTGCGTCTCAGGCCGAAGCCCATACGCTCTAATCATGCAGGGTATTATCCATGCAGGAAGGGTAGCATGCATCGTGTGCTAGGAGGGGATTGGCCAGCCATGGCAGCGATTGGCGCTATAGCTAACTCCCCTCACTGACTATACTAGGCTAAAACTAGATAAGTTGGGCCCAGGTAAAACCTGCATAGACACAGGGAAAACCCTGGGCTCTGACATGCGGGATGCAAAATTTCATGCATTAATATCAAGCAGGAGGCTTACGGGAAAATAGAAGGATGGATCTGGAAGATGAGTTGGACAGAGTATAAAAGAGTCTACCATGTGGGGGTGTTGGGGGCTTGGACATTGCTGTCCGCATTGTTTTGGGTGGCGCTGGTTGTTTCGGGGGCGACTTTAGTCGTTTCCCGCCAGGCTGCCAGCCAGCCCAAAAATTACGAAGAAGGAAAAATTTAAGTTAATTAATTAATTTATTTAAGCTGTAATTCAAAATCTCATGCCTTTCAGAACACAGCCGGCACTGGAGGTGAGGCCTGCCAGGCGAGCTGTGCCATCAGACATGAGGGTCAGCACTAACACAACAGGTAGAGAACCCCAGGGGGTCAACCATTCACCTGTGTGCTTCGCACTGTTTTGAATTGGCACTGTGTGTCCTTATCGCTGGTGGTGTTGTGGTGTGTTGATTTGGCATGTTTAACGCAAAATGTTGTGTACTTAAAGCTAGATGCCAAAAAAACTAATTTTTTTTGACACCTATAATCTAGATTGTGTGTGTTGTTCAGGGGGCAGGGGAGGAGTTTCGCATGTTTAACGCGAAATTTTTAGTGTGATAAAAGCTAGTAACTAAATCTATCTATGACGAACTGCCAGCAATACAAGTGTATGTGCGAAATTTTCCCACCAGTCCGCACCCACGTAGTTGGGGTCCGGCCTCGGCCGCCGCAGGCAGCAGTGATTGGCCGGCTGCTCGGCCAATCGCGCATCGCTACGGGGGGCGATGCGCGAGGATTTCGGACCGTTTGTATTTTTGTGTTATGTCTGGATCATAATTCCCAAGTGATGAAACATGCGGATTTAAACTGTTAAAACATTTATCGTAAAATGTTTGTGTTGTACGAATGTAAAAGTCTTGCAAAGTTTCCGTTTCCGTTTCGCGATGCAAAGCTTCTACAGGACAATACACTGGGGCGTCTGTAGCGATTCGAAAACATTTGTTTTGAATTCGCTGTAGTTTCGGCAAGTGTGTGCGAGCTGCGGTTGCCCAGACAGGGGCTGCATATGTTATGATGGGGCGGATAAGGGCTTTGTAAAGCAGCAAGCCATTTTTGACTGTGCTGCCGCGTCGCCTACTCATGACTGGGTATAGGGCACTGATTCTAGCCTGCGCTTGCGTTCGTTTGGCGTCTATGTGATTGCGCCAAAGCAGTTTCCTGTCCATTTGTACGCCTTAATATTTGACTACATCTTTGTGAGGGATGTTTTCGTCAAACAAACTAATGTGTGGCCTGTTTTCGACAGGAGTAATGCGTTTGCGGGTAAACACAATTGCTTCAGACTTAGTTGTATTTACTTTGATTCGCCAGGTCGTGCACCAGTGTTGGAACTCGGTCAGTGCGACTTGTAGTCTGTCTGTGGCTAGCTGGAGGTTGTGAGACCTGCTATACAGCACCGTATCATCTGCGTAGCAGCCTAGTTTGACGAGGCGGTGTGTGGGGCATGGCATATCGCTTACGTATATGTTAAATAAGACAGGGCCTAGGATGCTACCTTCTGGTACTCCTGCTCGTATTTGTTTGATGTCTGATAGAGCTCCTTCTGTGAATACTCTGAATGTTCTGTCTGCTAGGTAGGACGCGACTAGCTTGATGTAGCAGTCTGGAAATCCTGTTTGATAGAGTTTACAAATCAGCCCCGCATGAAAAACTCTGTCGAAGGTTTATTCTACATCTATAAACGTTGCGACTACATAATCGTGTGCGTTAAATGCACTTGTTATCTCTTCTGTGAGACGCACTAATTGGTGTACTGTTGAGTGAGTACTGCGGAAGCCGAACTGTTCATTAGGCAGTATGTTGTTATCGCAAATGTATCTGTTGAGACGATTTAGTATAATGCATTCTGCGACTTTCGACACATTGCTTAAAAGGCTGATTGGTCTGTAGTTTTGTGGTAGTGTTTTGTCTTTACCCGGTTTGTGGAAGACTATAACTTGTGCTTCTTTCCACTGAGAGGGGAAAATATTTAATCGAAATATTGCATTTATGCATTCCGCTAAGTATTCAAGTGTTTCGTTTGTGAGTTGTTTAAGAACAACAGCTTGTATGCCATCGTTTCCAGGAGCTTTGCGCGGCTTCATTTTTCTGATTAGATTGCTCGCTTTATTTCTTGTGCTTGTGTTCGCAAGGGCTCAGAGACTGTGGGCTGTCGCAATTTAACACGAAGTTCGCGGTAAATTTGTGCGGTGAATTGCCTGTCGCAGGGCTGCATATTAGGCTGGAAAGCTGTTTCCAGTGTGTCGGCGAAGGCCTGTGCCTTGTGTTGGGGCTGAAAAACTACGCCGTTGTTTGTTTGTAGGGGCGGGATTTTATCCGTTTTGTTTAGAATTCGTTTAGTCAGGGCCCAGGCACTGTCGTCCTGGGTCTTGAGTTTTGATATTTTTGTTTCCCACTGGCTGCTGCGCCAGACTGAGATTTCGTCGGATATGACTGTTTTGAGTTCATTGATTCGGCGTTTCGTCTGTTGTGTACGGCGCCGCGTGTATTCGCGCCGCAGTCGATTCTTTTGTGCTATCAAGCTGCGGTTGTACTCTGGCAGTTCGTCATGCGCTAATCTAGCCTCCTTTTCAGGGATGCACTGGCTGATACCCTCCTGGATTTTTACAGTTAATTCAGTTATCGCAGAGTCTAGATTTTCACAATTTTCAATATTAATTTCGGCCGTGTCAGGGAGATTAATCATTAAGTAATGTTTAAATCGTTGCAATCTGCGTTCTTGTAATCCCTAACTTTGCGCGGTGGATTTTTATCTACAGTTGCGTCATCGAAGATTAAGTGAACAGGGAAATGATCTGATGACATGTCGTGTACAACCTCGAGTTCGAATCCCGTGTTGACACGCTTATTTAGGCGATATCTAATATATCGGGTATGCTATTTAGTCTGCCAGAGTCATGTGTTGGCTCTGAGGGAGCATGTACATGATAGTTTTTACTAAGCTGGTGAGTGTAGAGTAATCTGCCATTCGCTGTAGCGCGCCTGCAGTTCCACTCTATGTGTTTAGCGTTTATGTCGCCTACAGCGAGGAAGCTCGGGGCCGCACCATACAGAGCGTCCAGATCCGCCACGCTGAGGGACCTACCAGGGATCGCATACATTGAAATGAGGTTTATTTGTTGGCGGTTAATAGTCAAATTAATACCTATTGCTTCTAAATTTTGAAAATCGGGGAGCTGGCAGGCAGAGTGCCTGATACTGTTGTGTACTGCCAGGGCGACTCCGCCGCCTCTGGCATCGCGGTCGCGCCTGTAGATGACATAATTTAAAATGGTTAGCCTATCAGTCGGTTTTAAGTGCGTTTCACTTATCGCTGCTATTTTTATTTTATATGTATACAGGTGGTTTATTAATTCCGTTAATTTATTTTTAATGCCACGTGCATTCCAGAATAGGAGGGAATTTAACTTAAAATTACTGGCCGGGTTTGTGTTGTGAACCGGGGCCGCATTATTCATCGCCGCCATGGATGGTGTCGGCGAGCGCACACACGCAATCCATGGTTGCACGGATTTTATCGGCCATGGATTTCGCTGGGTCGAGCCAGATTGCCATCAGTTGGCAAAGTGGGCCGATGGCACCGCGCAATTGAGTGTTGGCCCTTAAGGACTTATTGTTCAGGAGGAAGGATTGGACATCCTCCAGGAGTGGCACCTGCGTGTCGGTGGCGGGTGAGGGTGGGGGAGGTGGTGACACAGGGGCTGTGTCAACAACCATGGTCTGGGCAGCTGCTGGTGGCGTCACTCGTCGCGGGGCCACGGCGGGTTTTTCCTTGGCCGGGGCAGCTGGGGCAGCTGGGGCAGCTGGGGTCGGTTGTTGGTGTTGTTTTTGCTGTTGTTTGCCATTGCCCTTCTTGTGGTCCGTCCAGTTTTTCGTTGGCTGCTTTTGTCGCGGCCTGCGCTGCCAGGGATTGTTGGCGACGACAGGGAAGTCCAGCTCGTTGTAGCTGGGTACACCGTGGTGTGTCAGTGCCTCGAACCTGTTGTTGGTGAACTGCGTGAAGCCCGGGGGCGGGTGGTGCCTCGGGGGGCCCCATGGTTGGGGGCCTGGGGGACCGAAGAAGCCTGGTGGGGGTTGTTGCTGGGGCGCAGGCTGTGTCGCGGCTCGTCTGTTCTCGCGGATGTCGCGGCGAGACTGCTGTTCGCGCGCTTTGCGGACCTGGGGGGGAACGTGCCTGCGGCTTTCCTTTTTGTAGGCACTGCAGCCCTTGTAGTTGGCGCAATGCTGCTGCTGGCAGTGTGTTCCTGTTGCCCGGCCAGAGGGCAGTCGGGGGCGCGGTGCGGGCCACTGCACCACCTGCAGACTGGGGCGGCTCTACAGCCCTTGCCGACGTGGTTGAATCGCTGGCAAACACTGCATTGACTAGGGCCTGAGGGGCGGTGGTAGTCGTCGACGCGGATCTGCATGCCAGCAAATTCTGTCAGGGCGCGGATTTTCTCGGCGTCGTACGTCTGCGGCATCTCTATTACGAGCACGTCACATTTTTCGCGTTTCTGCCGGTTTTCAAGAAACCAGAAGTTTTGTACCGGCAAGTTGGCTGCAGCGAATTCCTGCTGTAGGAAGTCGTTGGGCGTGTGGCGGTGCACGCCACGCAACACGAACTTCTGGGGCGTCTCCTCCCGCTGGAGCAGGACAGAGTGCTGAGCGCCGATGACCTGAAGGGCCTTAATGGCGCGGTGGTACTCCGTGATATTGGCCGTATGGACCATGAGCTCATCGCGGCCGCGGTTCTGGCAGACAAACTTCTCTGCCAGGGCTGATTTCAGGGCGTGATAGACCCTCGGATATTGATGCCCGGCATCCAGGAACACAAATAATGGCTTCATTTTGGGAACCTTGGTCGCTGGCGCTGAAGGCGCTTGGGGGGCGGGAGTAGGGGCGGGGCCCTCCTCGTCGCTGCTGTCCGCACTTCTATCGCTGTGGGCACGCTTTGCCCTCTTGTTGGACACTGTGGTCCAGCCTGGCTGCTCGCCACTGCCTGAAGGGCCTTCGTCCATGTCGCTGATGTCACTCAGTCCAAATCGCTCAGTTGCACCCACTGACCACTGCCCGGGGCTAGTTAGCCGTGTTCGTGGCTAGGCTACAGGGGTTCTAACACCCCGTGTGTCGCTGAGTTCGTCGGTCGTCAATACCTTTACCTGTACAGCTACAACTGTTACCGCCTGTGCGCACTAGGCACACAGGCACCTTTCTAGACTGTCTGCTGTCGACTGTGATAGCACTGAGAAGTGCTATCAACAACTAAACAAGCGAGACTGCAGGAGCTGCTCCGGGACACGTCCGTCCACCTCCGCAGCGCAGGTACGCATGCGTGGCATCTCTCTGGTATGTGGCGAACGGTACAGAGAACTCGGCCGGCACGTGGCGGCAAACCAAGGTTATTGTTGTACACCGCGCCTCGGGAGTATATTCGCAAGGAAATGACGTTGTTACAAGTACGTATTATTTTAATTACTAGTGTAAATCAGTATATTTAAACAATTTTGTATGAGTATTGTTTTAGCTGTGTAACTAAATATTTATTGCTGGTGTGATACTTTTCACGCTTTAGTTTGACATTGGTAATTATTTGTCATGAGTTATTATTTGATCAACTAAATCACACACCGTATTATAGTTATGAGCCCACGAGCGTGTAAATATTTCGAGTCCAACAGAGAATATGCTAGTTAAAAGAAATTCAAACAAATATCGTGCGTGGAATGATTTAAATTTATACTATCTGTAATCGATATCTCAACATGGCTTCGTGGCCGTGAGGTTAGAATGGCTAATTTACAATCCAAATATTGTCGGTTCGAATCCCGGCAGCTGCGAATTTTTTTTTGTACTTGTAAAATAAATACGGCGCACGCAACATTTCAAAAGTAATAAATATATTTCAATTAATTAATGCAAAAAAGTTAATTTATTAATTAAATTGTAGATTTCATTTCACTCCTTTGTATCCATACAAAATAGTGATAATAGAATAAAAATGATTCAATTTTATTCATAAAATAACAAAACATAGAAAAATTAAAAAAAATTCTTCCTCAAAGAATATAATATTTTTAATGCCTAAATGGTTTGGTTGCAAAAACCTATTACGGCTCAGTCTCAGGCCGAATATATTTCCTTTTCTTCTGGATCAATCATTTCATCAATGTTTTGTTATAACGTTGTCACGTTAAACTATCGTCCGTAAACCGACTTTACAGACAACCAATTTTTTTTGGCGCGAAAATTTATAGTTCATACTTGTTCACGTATTTTAGGCATCACGTAAAATATACGTTACACAAAAACTAACAAAATGTTGAAGTTTACTTCGCGTATGACGTCACATCAGACCACCGCCGTCCTACCCCCCCCCCCCCTCTTACCTTCTCCTCCCTTGGTTCTCGCCGCCCTTCTCCTTTCTTCCCCCCTCCTGATCAATGCGCTTGCGCGGTGAACCGGGTGATAAGGTATTTAAGCCCCGGAGAGCTTCGAGTTGTCCATAAATAAATAACAAAAAATACTGGACGAGGGCATCTCTCTGCTCGAATAATAATAGAATAGGACGACATTCATTTATTAATTTCATTTTCTATTTTTCAGTTATAGAAGACAACAGCCTTGGGGCTAGCTACAGCAATACTGGTTTAGCCTAACTTTGACCGAACTATATTGGAACGCAATAGTTCGGTCCTTAAGGCGGCCAGTTGTTTACTAATCTATGTATTTTCTTTTACCGTATCACCAACACGACCACACGATGATATGCCTGTGCGAGTGACGGCCTGAACTACCTTGTTACATGCAATAATGGGCTAACTACCCTAGCATGTTTCTGTGTTCCCAGGGGTTCATAGGAGCAGCTTGCACAGCTTTACACTACACGCCACACCCGAATTTAACTAGGTCACTTGAAATTACAGCACACAGACAAGCCTTATTGCACACCAACACGACACTACATCACGCCAGCTAGCCGATCTAGCTGGTGGGGAGCTTCTCTCCCCCGCCGAATTAGGTACACGTAACTTTTTTAGCATTACACAACATACCAGCGCACACACAGGCCCGTGGCCAAACTTATCCAACAAGACACGCGCCCCGCCCGTTGATCCAAGTGATTCTACAAAAGTGTGGGGTGCACCTGATTTACAATGCACTAAGCGAGTTATAGAAACTTCGGTTTCTGGTCTCGCACACACTTACTGCCCCGGATGGCAATGTGATGGATCGGCGGCGAGTCGTCCATGTTAATATTTAAATTTGTTGGGTACGATGCAATATCTTAAAACAATTTGAACTAAAAGTTTCAAACTAGCAATAGTTATAATAAAGGAATAGCCCAGTCAAAATTTGCTAAAATTTCGCTCGTAGTCGAATTAAATCTGATATTTTTGTTACACTTTACACGTATTTAGTAGTGTCCAGGGGAATTAAAACCAAAAGTCCTGATGAATAGGAAGTGAGGTAGAGTCAGAAACTAGAAAGAATTATAGAAAAAAGGCTTTTTTTTTTATTTTTAAAGAAATATCTCGTAAATGATTAACCTTAAAAGAAAACTTTATTAATAAAAAATGAAAAAGCATTAAAAATCCTATAAAAGATTATTTCACTTTTTTCATATCTCCAAAATTGTTTGAGATGGTCTCACTTAATTTTTTTTTTTTTTTTTAATTTTATCTCAAACATTTTTCCTATAGCCACTGACCTATTTATTTCTGAACCGTGCCTCTCGTATGCCAAATGCTGTCACTTGACTTTATAAGACATGTTTAAGCTAGAGTCCATGATGACCCCAGAATTCAAAATTGTTGCATATCAGGGTCACTTCTCAAAGAAAAGAATTGATAGTGTTTGGTCAGACAGACCAAAGAACCGACTTAAATTTGTAACATGAAAATTGTTGGGAGCCTCACACGAGGACGAGGATTCACTGATAATTTCTTGAGCGAGTGGACCTTGGGGATGACTGCAACTGCATCTGCTCATCATTGAAGAGTTATGCGGTATTCATTTTATATCTTTGAACAACTTGATTTCTGACAATCTCGAAGAAGTAGGGATGCCACAGATCAATATAAGATCTCTGCTTAGCTAAATAATCACCCACCATTTCCTGGATCACAACAAATCATGTCTATAGCAACTGGACTAGTAGGGGATGCCACAGTTACCTTTTTCAATGCTATAGTAATTGGCAAGCAATCAATACAGAGTAATGTTGGAAAAATTCTAATCAAGTATTGTCACGAAAAGATCAAGCTCTCACTCTGGCGAATATTAGCTACACTATTACTTTCAATTGTAATAGCTCATTTATTTATAATTTGTTAGTTTTCCAGAGGATAACGATAAGTTAAGAAAAATAGGATGACTTGATCATGTACATGCAGTATGAGTTGGCTCCATTTCATTTAGCTCTCTTTGACGAAGCTGGGATACGCAAAACCAAGAAAGCAACCCCGTACATGTTTCATGTGACAAGGGAGAATTTGGACTTGGAGAACGCTGACTTTGTTCTTAATGGTGGATTCTTACTACACAGTCATAGCCGACAAGTGGTACTGATTCATCTATTTGCCCAAAATATGTCAATTACATTATCATTTCCTATTTATCATGACTGTTGATGTGACATTCCGTGCAGACCACTGAACAACTGTAACACAAAATCATAAACATCGGATTGAATTTGAGCACATGATTTACTTTGACTGGGCTAGTGTCTTCCATGCTAATTTTTTTTCTGTATACATAATAAAATATTTTGGAATTTAAATTGTTCATAACTTAGGTAACAACAGTAGAATTAAGCATTTTAAACAGTTTTAGCTACTTAAAAAAAGTACTATGGTGGTTGTGTCGACCAATTTTTACCACGTTTTTGTTTTTATTTTTGTATAAAACTAAAGTTCGAACTTATGTTTTTCTTACACTAATCCACTTACAAAGTACGTTCTGTGGTAAATAAACGCAAAATTTTTCACCTGACCTTTTTTAACAGCGATCATTAAGCTACTATAATCTTAATATTGTAAAGTAATAAACAAAAAAATACTAATGCAGCTGCAGTCTATCTACTCACAAATAATTATTGTTTAGTTATTTATTAAGTACATTTTGCAATCAATCTTAAAATTTTATTTGAAACGCTTGCCAAACAAATGCATTTTATGTGAAACAGACGACGTGTGTAATACTTGGCTAAAACTTTGCGCTTATTGAAATTTACATCGAAAATTAACTAGCGTTCACTCGGTTTTAGTCAAAATGATGAAATTAAAAATATGTGTTTGTTGTAATCTAATTAGTTTTTTTAAGTAATTAAAACGTGGATATTTTAAATATAAAAGAAAAGAAATCTATACTAATTCATATTAAATAATTAGGACCTTCCTCGCATACTCGCGTCAACTTTTTCTTTACACAGTATCTAACTGATACATAATGTAAAACAAAATTGGCAAGTTATAATTAACAACTTCCCTGTCCTTATTCTTAACTGGAAAACGGAACATTAATGTGCCTCGTGAACTGATCCTCGTATTCTGACAGCCCGTGTACGCACATTTCTTACCCGTCAAAATGTTTGGCACTATAAAATTATCAATGCAAAATAAAGTTAAAATAAGTATGTATTTAACTTTTTAATTAAATAATATTTTAAACTCAACACTGACTGTAGGCCTGATACAAAGTTCTTAGCAGCTAATTTTCATGTTACTAGGGTACACAATCCCTCCATACAGTGATCCCAGTAGTGATGGGTCGTTCGTGAACGATTCGTTCGAAAAGAACGAATCTTTGAGAGAACGAAATCTTGCGATTCGTTCGCGATGTAAAGAACCGGCTCACAGACTGGAATTTGAGCTGAAAAGCTGGTCAAAAGTCAAAAATGTCAACTTGAATGATTAGCTTTGGCCTTGGGTCCCAAAACAGGCAGATAAATATGACATCATGTGGCAGTGTCCCCAACTCAGTAGGACTAACCAGACTTCTGTACAAGCAGTTGGAACCCAGCACTCGCGTGGCATGGTTGTCTTTGTTCGCGGCATTACAGTATGCTAACGAAACTGTTTTGTGTTGTTTTCGTGTTATGAGTGGTTTTGGTGAAATAATTTACTATGGATGTGTTTGAGTAAGGTATTTACCTTTTTACTGACCATTTTTTATTTATTTAAAACTGTTATTTTTAATGTTCATGCCATTCTACAAACCTCACAAAAATTACGTAAATTTGTTTCGTGATTTTTACATAAGTGAATGTTTTTAAACATGTTGTACTCATTTATACTACTTCAAAGTTATACTTTATGATACTTCAGAATGTCTATTTTCAGATTGAGAAGTCAAAGTTTTCCCCAATTTTCACAAAAAATAATAATGACCATTAATAGATAAGATTGCGGTTATTCATTTATTTTTATTTTTTGATTATTTTCAGGTTCTCAGGCTTCAGTGATGTCTATGACTCGAAAACAACTACACGAGCTTATAAGAGGAAGTGCAGAAAGGCTCTTTGATGCAAAGCTCAAATAATTAGAAAAAAAATAGCTGAAATTACAAAGTGCCCTTCTGAGAAATTATCGGAATTGACAAACATCATTAACAGTTTTAAGATTGTTTACAGGCGAAAATGGACTGCATGTAACAGTACAGAAAGTCGTTTCTTGGAAAAGGATCGAGACTGGTTAAATGAAGAAGTTTATTTACCTACTGCGGCAGATCCTTTATTAAAAGGGTGACCGAATAAATAATTCGGGGAATCAAGTGATCGATCAAAGCGCCGAAAAACAATAGAACTTAGAAATAATGTTCCTGTAGATGAATTGACTTACGCAGCGCAAATGAGTAATCGTGCGGCAGGCAATAAAGATGTGGTTAAAGTACTTAAACACATAACAAAGTCTCCAACCAGAGCAACAAAGTTTCGCAAAGCAGTCGCTGCTGGTAGTCAATGTACTACTACCAAAAAACACTCGCCGGAAGAGGCTTTGGCAATATTTGTGGAAGCTAACTTATCAACGAGTCAGTACGAAGTTACACATCATGCTAACAAAGATTTGTACCCCTGTTATAAATATGTTCAAAAAGCAAAACAACATTGCTACCCGAAAAAAGATTGTCGGTGAAACGTGTGCTGAAGTAAAATTGCAAGATTTGGTGGATCACACAACAATTATTAGATGCCTAAAGTCATGAAGTAACTAAAGATTTTGTGCTAGTCTTTAAGTGGGGATGTGATGGATCTCAGCAAAGCCAATACAAACAAAAAATTAAACATAATGAAGACAGTTCCCTTGTGCCTTTAAGATTAATGTCTGGTAAAAAGGTCATCTGGCAGAATCCGTGTCCATCGTCACCTAGATTCTGCAGGCCTATTAGAATTAGATTTATTAAAGAGAACAAGGACATCACAAACGAAGAGATTGAATACATAGAAAATCAATCAAAAAATTTGATAGCAACAAATATCAGCAAAAAAATAAAAATAAAACTCTTGTTACTTCCCACAATGGTGGACGGAAAAGTGTGCAACGCAGCCACTCACACTGCTATATATGTGGTAGCACGTCAAAAACTTTTAATGATTTATCAATAAGAAGCACGGAAGATCCGGAGACTTTCAAATTCGGATTATCCATTTTGCACGCTAAGATTCGATTCTTTGAATTCATTTTACATTTATCGTGTAAGATAAAAGCAGAAGTACACAAAGGTCACGTCACAACTAAAAATGACAAAGAAAAAATAAAAGTCGCCAAAGAAGAAATCCAAAAACAATTTAAGGAAAAAATGGGATTGCTGGTTGACGTACTTCAAGTTGGTTATGTCAATACAAATGACGGCAATACATCCCGTAGATTTTTCGGTGACGTTAATGTAGCAGCTGCCATTACAGGGATAGATCTCGAAGTGATTCTCCGATTTAAAATAATATCGGAGGTGATATCTTCGGGTTACGACACAAATGTCGAAAAATTTGGTACATACACAATGGATACTGCAAAGCATTATGTATAATTTTATGCCTGGCAACCTATGACAGTCCACAAGATATTAACTCATGCTCCGAGTATTATATCGCATGCTTTGTTACCAATTGGTCAGTTGTCGGAAGAGGCTGCGAGGAACAAACATTTTCGCCAGTACAGAGAAAGCTTCTCCAGAAAATTTTCCAGAATAGATTGTAATGAGGACGTTTTAAATAGGCTCTTGTTAACTTCGGACCTATTTTTGAGTGGGATTAGATCTAACTTAAAAAGAAAAAGGCAGACAATATAAAAGGAAGCCTTCGTTTTTTTACAACCATCAGCCGGTTCTTTTGATGATAGTGATAATGATGATGAAATGTTGTAAGTTGTATTATTACTTTTGATAACCTGCGTCTGTTTAATATCTATTAATTTATGTACTTTAAAATTATTTCATTAATTTTTTTGGTATACACCCAATCAAACCTGAAAGCAGTTTAATTTATATGGGTTTTGCTTGAGTAGTCAGCCAAGAGTATCTATATAACTATAACTATCGTGAGTTTATTGATACACATAAAGTTGTATTGTAACTTTTGTTAACCCGTGTCTATTTAATATATATTAGTTTTGCACTTAAAAATTATTTCATTATATATTTTTGTTATACACCCAATCAAGACTGTAGCCAGTATAATTTATATGGTTTGCGCTTGAGTAAACAACTGGGCTATATGTATGTATATAACTATAACTTTATTGATATAAATCGTTTTTAATTGAATAATTAACACCTGGGCACAAAAACCCAAAAAAATATTTTTGGCCAGCTTTTTAGCTCAAATACCAGTCTGTGCGGCTCTTTGAGAGCCGGTACCTTGAAAGATTCGGAAGAAAGAAAACGCGGAGAGAACGAGAGAACGAGAGAATGAGAGAACGAGATTAGAGAACCGGCCACGCGCCCGGTCTGATTCGTTCGTGAAATGATTCATGACGTCAAGAGTCTGAAGAATTAGTAATCACAACGTGCGCATGTTCACAAGAGCAAACGATAACTGATAAAATAAAACAGGGTAACATGAAAAGTATCTATACCTGAAAATGTCAACTGTTAAGTAGTGGTTTAAAATTGCTTTTTCATATTCACATACACAAGTTTGGAAATAAAAAACTAAAAAAAACCCGTATGAATTAAAAAATAACAGGGAAAGTAACTACAAATGATCACACTTACCATTTTTGGGTTAATTAATGTACTTCATTTGTTTCTCTTCATACTGAATCGCAGTAGTAGTATTGAATTTTTATCTTTTTTCCCTAAATGTGTTGGTCTACATGTAAACACTTTACTGTCACTAGAGTGTAAATAGCCTATATATTAATATTTGTAACTTAAAAAGTAATAAAATATAAATAATCTTGTTTCATATACGCAACTGTGATTCACTGGCTACGGAAAGCAATGTTCAAATTCAAATACAAAAACACGTACGTAATACTCTAAAGGATGAACGAGTTACGACACCTGATAAAAGAGCCAGATCCCATACACAGAAAAGAACGAATTGACCGAGATGAACGAATCATTTCACGGAACTGATCCAAAAGAACCGATTCGGTCAAAAGATCCGTTCTGCCCATAACTAAAAGACAGTGGTAAGGAATACTTATCGTCAAGGTCGCCGAACTGTGCTGATACCAGCTTCCCGTATATGGGAGGGTGAATGGCTGGTTAACCTAGTACGCCCTAAGACCGCTAGGGGCGTGCGCTGTCGATACCCAGCGATTGAAGCGATCGCAGCGGTGGAGCTTGGAACTACAACAATTCTTCTGAGAAACCGGGCAGAAAAATTAACCTGGGCTCGCGACTTCTATACGTTACATATATTCAATGCTAAAGCTCAAATACCCCTATCAGCACAGAGTTGTTTCTTCTTCTCGTACCGACATAGAAAACATAATACCCAGCTGTTTTACTCGTGGGAAAATAATGGGAATATGGCCTTTATCAAATATACGCTTATTGTTTTTACACAATAATTATTATTAAACTTATAATAATCTTGCTGTATATAAAGTTTACGTTAAGTTTAATTTTGGCTGTGATTAGCATTAATTGAGCACTAACTCGTTACATTGAATTTTTACAAAATAATTGATATTTTTAACGGGTGGTCCCAAATTGACGAACGTACTATACACTATAACGTTTTAAATAATGCAGCAGAAATTATGAAATTTTTGCTATTATCAGCAACGATTGAGCACTAATTCGAGATATAAAATTGATTTCAGAATATTGATATTTTTAAGAGTGCCGCCAAATTAAAGTTAAGTTGGATAGTTACATACTATATGCTATAACTTTTTATGTAGTGTTGCACAAATTCTGTTAATTACAGCACAAATTAGCACAATTAAGCACTATTTTTTGACAAATTTTGAACATTTAATTCCAATGTGTGGTCGCCAACTAGACACATGTGCAAAACGAATTAAGGGCTATAACTTTTTAGTTTACTGTGATATAAGATCATAATTTTGGCATCTGGCAGCACAAATTGAGCACTAATTCGTGATATAAAATTCATTCCAAAAAATTGATATTTTCCTTGGGTGGTCGCCAACTTGACGTCAAGTTGGCGACCAACTTACTATATGCTATAACTTTTTACGTAATGCAGCACAAACTCTGATTTCTACGGCACAAATTAGCACAAATTGAGCACTAATTCGTGACAAATTTTGACCTTGAAATTCCAATGTGTGGTCGCCAGCTGTCAATTCGCTTTAAACATATCAAGTGCTATAACTTTTTAGTTTACGTTGCGATAAGCATGAAATTTTGGCATCTGGCAGCACAAATTGAGCACTAATTCGTGATATAAAATTCATTCCAAAAAATTAATATTTTCCTTAAGTGGTCGCCAACTTGACGTCAAGTTGGCGACCAACTTACTATATGCTATAACTTTTTACGTAATGCAGCACAAACTCTGATTTCTACGGCACAAATTAGTACAAATTGAGCACTAATTCGTGACAAATTTTGACCTTAAGTTCCAATGTGTGGTCGCCAGCTGTCAATTCGCTTCAAACATACCAAGTGCTATAACTTTTTAGTTTACGTTGCGATAAGCACGAAATTTTGGCATCTCGCAGCACAAATTGAGCACTAATTCGTGATATCAAATTCATTCCAAAATATTAATATTTTCCTTAAGTGGTCGCCAACTTGACGTCAAGTTGGCGACCAACTTACTATATGCTATAACTTTTTACGTAATGCAGCACAAACTCTGATTTCTACGGCACAAATTAGCACAAATTGAGCACTAATTCGTGACAAATTTTGACCTTGAAATTCCAATGTGTGGTCGCCAGCTGTCAATTCGCTTCAAACATATCAAGTGCTATAACTTTTTAGTTTACGTTGCGATAAGCACGAAATTTTGGCATCTCGCAGCACAAATTGAGCACTAATTCGTGATATAAAATTCATTCTTAAAAATTATAATTTTCCTTGGGTGGTCGCCAACTTGACGTCAAGTTGGCGACTAACTTACTATATGCTATAATTTTTTACGTAATGCAGCACAAACTCTGATTTCTACCGCACAAATTAGCACAAATGGAGCACTAATTCGTGACAAATTTTGACCTTGAAATTCCAATGTGTGGTCGCCAGCTGTCAATTAGCTTCAAACATATCAAGGGCTATAACGTTTTAAATTACGTTGCGATAAGCTCGAAATTTTGGCATCTGGCAGCACAAATTGAGCACTAATTCGTGATATAAAATTCATTTAAAAAAATTGATATTTTCCTTGGGTGGTCGCCAACTTTACGTCAAGTTGGCGACCAACTTACTATATGCTATAACTTTTTACGTAATGCAGCACAAACTCTGATTTCGACGGCACAAATTAGCACAAATGGAGCACTAATTCGTGACAAATTTTGACCTTGAAATTCCAATGTGTGGTCGCCAGCTGTCAATTAGCTTCAAACATATCAAGGGTTATAACGTTTTAAATTACGTTGCGATAAGCTCGAAATTTTGGCATCTGGCAGCACAAATTGAGCACTAATTCGTGATATAAAATTCATTTAAAAAAATTGATATTTTCCTTGGGTGGTCGCCAACTTGACGTCAAGTTGGCGACCAACTTACTATATGCTATAACTTTTTACGTAATGCAGCACAAACTCTGATTTCGATGGCACAAATTAGCACAAATGGAGCACTAATTCGTGACAAATTTTGACTTTGAAATTCCAATGTGTGGTCGCCAGCTGTCAATTCGCTTCAAACATATCAAGGGCTATAACTTTTTAGTTTACGTTGCGATAAGCTCGAAATTTTGGCCTCTGGCAGCACAAATTGAGCACTAATTCGTGATATAAAATTCATTTAAAAAAATTGATATTTTCCTTGGGTGGTCGCCAATTTGACGTCAAGTTGGCGACCACCTTAATATATGCTATAACTTTGTACGTAATGCAGCACAAATTCTGATTTCTGCGGCACAAATTAGCACAAATTGAGCACTAATTCGTGACATAAAATTCATTCCAAAAAATTGATATTTTCTTTGTGTGGTCGCCAACTTGACGTCAAGTTGGCGACCACCTTAATATTTGCTATAACTTTTTACGTAATGCAGCACAAATTCTGATTTCTACGGCACAAATTAGCACAAATTGAGCATTAATTCGTGACATAAAATTCATTCCAAAAAATTGATATTTTCTTTGGGTGGTCGCCAACTTGACGTCAAGTTGGCGACCACCTTAATATTTGCTATAACTTTTTACGTAATGCAGCACAAATTCTGATTTCTACGGCACAAATTAGCACAAATTGAGCACTAATTCGTGTCAAATTTTGACCTTGAAATTCCAATGTGTGGTCGCCAACTTGACACACGTCTCGTCCGGAACTGTTTCAACCGTCGTTCTAAATATAGACTCGCCAACCACCTGCTGTGGAACTCTTACGTTTTCACCGAGGCGGAGCACAAAGAAATAGCAGATAGAGAAATTGTGACAACCTGTGTGCCAGAACTTTAGCCCAAAGCTTATCACGATCCCTCGGGACAGCTTCTGTACAATAACAGTTGTCGTTCAGATTTTTGTTTATTTTTATTGTCTTGTAATATTTTATTATTGTAATGTCATAGTTATATAATATTGTTTAATAAGTGTTAATAATCTACAGCCACGAACAATATAAACTCTAATTTCCAATTTCATCAACAATAGACATTACATCTCTTACAGCACATCATTTAAAATCTATCCTGAACTGAATTTGTTTGAAATTGTTTATGATATTTTAATATTTGATTGTTATTTATTATTAATTCATTATAATTTTCTCAATTACCTGTATCTTGCTGCGTACATGTGTACGAAGGCCTAATGTTATCTTGTTACATCAGCCAATCATTAATCTGATTTTTGAAGTTAACAATGAGACTAGAGTACAACAGTGAGAAAGCAGAGAATAGGAAAAAAGAGAAATATCTGAGGCATCCTGCGTAAGTCTTAGCCCGATGCCGACGTGTATCAATTTTTATATATATTTTAATTAATTTATTACTGGTGGTAATAAATACTAGTGCATCCAATTCTACATGTGTCAGTGTAAAGCTAAAACCAAGTTTGTGGGGTCGCCACCCTTGTCCCACGGCCGCCATCTTGAAAATAGGGGTTGAAATGGTTTTTACGATATATCTCTTAAACTATTTATTTGATAAAACAAATTTGTTAACATTTGTTGTTGAAAATTAAATTCTCTACAACTTTGGTCCAGTAACTGTTTGTCGTAGAACTATAAATAAAAAAGTTATAAGCGAAAATCTTCAGAAATTCGAGAAAAAAAAATATATTTTTCGGTATAACTTTTTTTTTATCATTTTACGAAAAAATGATATCTGACCATTTTTGTAGATCGTTTTTTGAGGAACAAATTTTATTTGCATCATTTTTTCATTAAGTCAATAGCTAAGGTTTTACAGCGCTCCGAAGTGAGTACTATTTTTCAGTACTCTTTAACTATACCTATATTATATGTGTCGACAGAAGTAAAATTTGACAAGAACACCATACCGACATTATCACAAGAGAA
Organism: Bacillus rossius redtenbacheri; assembly: GCF_032445375.1. Classification (NCBI taxonomy): domain Eukaryota; kingdom Metazoa; phylum Arthropoda; class Insecta; order Phasmatodea; family Bacillidae; genus Bacillus; species Bacillus rossius. Next base: position 48,010 of record NW_026962514.1, on the reverse strand, counting down.
ATTTATTGGTAATGAGAAAAACAAATCTTACTTTATTATACTTCTTAAAACTGTATTCTCGGAAATGGGTTTCACTGTTGACCAAGCAGAATCAGACGCAGACGCTCTTATCGTTCGCACTGCTCTTGCTGCATCTCCATTATTTAATACCGTTACTATTGTAGCTGAAGATATTGACATACTGATATTGCTCACAGCACTTCGCAGAGAACAAGCAAATCTACTTTTTTTTTAAACCATCAAAAGGACGAACAGCAGAACAATTATATTGTATGTCAGGTTTTATGTACGGAAATGTCATTGCGGATAACTTGCTGTTTCTTCATGCTTTTTCCGGATGTGACACAACTTCAGCTTCCTACAATATCGGTTAAATTAAATTTGTGAAAAACCTGGAAAAAAAAGTTTGCAAGTGGAACGGCTTTGTTTCTCAACAAGAGAGTTGACCCTGCTTTGCTCACTGTAATTGGTGAACGTTTTTTATCTCTTTATACGGTGGTAATAAAGATGATAATTCTCTTGACAAGCTAAGATACAAACAATTCGCCAAGGCAGTGACAAAAAGTACATTTAACTTATCTTCACTTCCTCCAACACAAGACACAGCTCGCTTTCATACTTTCCGAGTCTACCATCAGGTCCAGTCGTGGCTTGGTAATTATAATGATCCTGAAGACTGGGGCTGGAAAAAATGTGGAAAATTATTGATGCTAGTGCAGAACTCTAAACCTCCAGCACCCCCGGAGCTTCTAAAATTGATCTTTTGCAAATGCAAAGGAAACTGTGGAGCGATGTGTGGATGTCGAAAAGCAGGGCTGAAATCACGGTGGCCACACACCGGGAAATCCTGGAAAACCGGGAAATTACAGGGAATATCATTTTGCAATGGAAAACCGGGAAAAATACAGGGAATTAGTGATTTGGCCCTGGAATTTTTTTTTTGGTAGTAATTATTTCGTCAACTGTGAATATGTACATTATAGAAACATTTAAGGGCAACGTGCAAATCTCAGCGTTTTTATTAGTGCTAATTAAATTTTATAAAACACGCTATTTAATGTATACTATCTTATTAAAATGCAGAATATTCCACTCCGTACCGCGCATCGGCTACATGGAATTTGGTACGGTACCAACATTCCATTAATATAGTATTTGTACCATATTGCTGATAATAGCACCATACAACGTGCGTAAGTAAGCAGACAATAAAATTAACGTACTGTATTTCTGGCCAGTGTACCATATTATGGTCTACTGAATGTCGTATTTTTCGTGTATTTGCCGAAATAGCGGAACATTGCCGTGCCATTTGTTTTTGTGGCAAGGGCATGAATATTAGAGGTGTAAAAGTAACGAAAAAATGTGTACCCGTATGTATTCGTTACTATAACAATTAGTACTCGTTACTTTCGTATCGTTACTCGTTACTTCTGATACCGCATGACATGGCACATGCTATGTTATGTAACAGCATCGAATCGAGTCGTATTTCGTACGCGTACAGTATGACGTCGCGTAAATAAAAATAAATAGAATATAAACAATTTAAAATATTTGATAATTAACAGCTTTTGTTAACCAGGAAACAATTAACTCTCATTAGAGCGGCTTCATTATAATATATCTTTTAAGATAAGAACATAAAACGTGAAAATACGCGATTATAAAAAACAAAAACATACAGATTTATAATTTGTAAAAAAATACTTTCTTACGTTGTTTCTGTTCGAATCTAAAACTTTATCTACACACACAATACCTTTAATAAACAGTAAAAAACTTGGACGACGAATTTCCAAATTATACTTTTATTAATAAACAAACATCGTTCTTTGTAACGAATAAGCGCGTACATGCGTGAAACATACGAAAGATGCGAGTAACGAAATGCATTCGTGTGTAACGTTTCGTTACTCGTTACTAGATGCCGCACCCGTTACTCAGTAACGAATACATACGGTTTGCTACAGCTCTAATGAATATCATGACCGGATTGTGCATGGTTTATTTGCTTAGTGGTTGTTGTTTGTTTTGCGTAATAAACCATTGAACAGCAATTTTTCACAAATTCCGAAGTGTATTTTGTGGTGAATTGAAACTATAACCATTTTGACGGTAATTTGTAGTCCATCGTATGTGAAAATACGGGTGCATAACCTGGATTAAATGGCGGGAGCGCGGGCCGTGAATGTATTATAGGCCTAGTTATGTTGTGGTTGATGCGTTTGTGTGAAAATTTGAATTTTTTGTGGAAACATTGATAAGGTAAGCTTTTGTTTTATTTGGTTTGTCAATTTTACAACTTGTCAGTTTATTCAACAATTACAAAGCGTTCCTAGTTAAAAATTTTCATATAGGTAGTAAGTCAAGCTGAAATCTCAATAGCACATAATTATATCACCGTGCGTCTTGGTAGATTAGGTTAAGAGTGCCGCACGAGTGTTTTTTTTTCTTCACAATAACACTGGGGAAAAAATTGCGTCAAACTGTGTGGTCGCCGGTATTCAGTTATGTTTAAACATTTTTAATTTTCTTTAAAGGTTAGGCAAGTTAGACTTACATTGAATTAAGTATAATACTTTTAGGATTTTTGAGAGTAATAGGAAATTAATTATAATTTTTCTTTTTTTAGAGCCAAGATGTCACACTCAAAATATACTAAATCTGCATTTAAAGAAACATGGCTGCAGAATGAAGATTTTTCAGAATGGTTGAGGCCAGTTGTGCACAATCAGTATGCAGCAAGGTGTAGTTTTTGCCAGAATGTGTTCAGCTTGAGTAACATGGGCAAGAGAGCAGTTACTAGCCACATGACTAGTAAAAAACACATTAAATTTGTTAATGCTAAGAAGAGATCGCTGCTGATGGGAGTGTTTCTTAAACCAAAAGACTTACCTGGGACAGATTCTGAAATGATTAATGTTAATTCAGAAAAAGTAGTTGCTGGCACTTCTTCACAAGATTCAAAACCTGATATTCATTCTCAAGAAACTACATCCAAAAACATAAGCCATTTTTTATTGAATGATTCTGTTGTACATGCAGAAATTATTTGGTGTCTCAATATGATATTATCTCACAACTCAATGCGAAATGCTGCTAGCAGTGTTAATCTTTTCCCTATAATGTTTCCAGACTCTCAAATTGCTTGCAAAATGCAGCTACAAAGAACAAAATTGGCATACTCAATAGTGCATGGTCTTGCCCCACATTTTCATAAAGAGTTGATTCGGAAGTTGAAGGAATGTAAATACTGTGTTGTCGGTTTTGATGAGAGTCTTAATAAAGTTGCTCAAAAAGGTCAAATGGACATAACGGTTAGGTTTTGGAGTGAAAACAATTTGCGCACCCATTATTTTGGATCTGCTTTTTTAGAACATTCTTCAGCAAGTGATCTTGTCAAGGCTTTTGTGGAAGCACTTTCAGAAGTCGACATGAAAAAAATACTACAGATATCCATGGATGGACCTCATGTAAATTTTAAGTTCCTCCGGGATTTGAAAGAAGAAATAGTTACAAGTGAAAATGATCCATCATTCCTTGACATAGGTAGTTGTGGCTTACACACATTGCATTGTGCCTTCAAAGCTGCCATAAAAGCCACAGACTGGAAAATTGTTGAGTTCCTTCGTGCTCTGTATAATTTATTTAAGAATGTTCCAGCAAGAAGAGCAGATTATGTTCAATTTTCAGGGTCTTCAAATTTTCCAAAAAAGTTTTGTGCCATACGATGGCTGGAAAATTCTGGTGTTGCAGAACGTGCTGTTTTAATGGTTCCTCATTTGAAAGTGTTTGTGGAGAAGGCTACAGCAATGAAACGTGTTCCATCTTGCCAGAGTTTTTGTGTTGTTTCAAAAACTATTGGGGACAAATTTCTGATTCCAAAGTTAGTTTTCTTTCAAGCTATAGCTTTGGAAATGGAGCCATTTTTGCAGAAATTCCAGTCTGATGCTCCACTTGCTTCCCTCCTTTACGAGTCTTTAAGTAACTTGTTGGAAAAGTTCATGTTGAGGTTTGTGGTAAAGCATGTTTTAGAGAAATCTAAATCCATCAAAGATGTTCCACTCAATGTTAAAGAAAGTTTAGTTAATCCAAAGTATGTAGATGTTGGGTATGCTACAAGAAGTGCTTTGCAGAAGGTAAAAGGTTCAACAGAGAAAGAATTACTGCTTTTTAAGGATGACTGCATGAAATGTTTTCAGGTTCTTTGTCAGAAGATAATGATTAGGTCACCCTTGAAATATTCTTTGGCAAAGGGAATTTCATGTCTGGATCCGTCTGTTGCTGTTATTCCTAAAGTCTGTGATGCTCGTCTTTCCACAACATTAAAACTGCTTGTTGAAAGTAAATGGTTGTCAGGAACAGTTGCTGATAATGTTGACAGGCAATTCAAGAGTGTGTGTAAATCATCAGAATTTTGTGAGAAAATGAAAACTTTTTCATCTGAAAGCACTTCTCTTGCTGAGTTGTGGCTAAGCCATATTCCAGAGAATGGAGACTATCAGGCATTAGTCAACTTTTTGAAGATGGTTTTCTGTTTGTCTCATGGGAACTCTAGTGTTGAGAGAGGATTCTCTATTAACAAAGAATGCTTAGTGGAAAACCTACATGAATCTTCAATAGTGTCACAGAGACAAGTTTATGATGCAGTTTCAGCGCTAGGAGGCATTCAAAATATGACCTTAACAAAAGATCTGGTAAAGTCGTATCGCTGTGCTCGTTTGCGATACTCAGACGCCCTCAAAGATGCAAAAGAAAAAAAAGAAGCTCTAGATCATGCAGAAGTAGAGAAGAGAAGGTCAGTTTCCCTTGTTAGAGAGTTAGAAGAGAAGCGGAGAAAATTGATGGAAGATGCCATGAAACAGTCTGCTCTTATTGAAGAGGAGATAAAAGCAATTTCAAAATAAGAGTGCCTTTTATTAGTCATCATTTATTCAGTGTTCCATCTCATTCAACATTTCTTATTTAATTTCAATGTTTAAAAAAAATATGTTTTATGCCTCATGTTTTTAGTTTTGCTTTAAAAGTTTGTTTGTCAGGATGTCTTTTTTTAAAGTAGGACACTTATTTTAGAGTGTATGTTTATTCAATTTCCCATGAAAGTTTTGTGGACATGTTTTTCAACAAGCATTATTTAACTTACTTAAGATAGGCTGTAAACAAGTAACTCATTCTTTTCCATCCATAAACTTTGTTTTTAATTACTAGAATATTGTGGTTGCAGATCTGATAATAGGTAAGAAAATATTTGATAAAAATTTAGTTTATTATTATTTAGGATATTTAATCAGTCATAGTAAGTTTTAATTACGTTAATGATTACACCATTGCATAATATGTAATTTTTTTAAATGAAATTTAACTTGTAGCACAATTATCTCCTTCAGGGAAAAAACTTAGAATTTTCTGGAAAACAGGGAAATTGCAGGGAATTTCATTTTCAAAAATATGTGGCCACCCTGTGAAATGTTCTGCAGTGTGCTTCCATTGTTCTGGAGAGACTTGCAGCAACTTAATGGAACTCTCAGAATTAATAAATGAAAATGACTTTGATGATGAACCGCCGACATTAACACTCCTTCCTTCTCCAGTTCTCCCACTGGTATTTAATTCAGAAAGCCGATCAGATGCTGAGCCGCAGCCTGGTCCATCGAAACGACTGAGGACGGAGTAGTTCTAATTTAGAAAATCACCGTGGATTATGCCTATTGGGGATACCACGTATAAAACAAACACGCCTCTAGACTCTACCTCGTGGGTGGTGGGGAAAAGAGTCAATAATTAATTATTAATAATATTGCAAAATTTGTAATTAAAAAAGTTATAATAACAAAAAAAACAATAACTGATGACATATTATTAGTACACACGTATAATATAGGTAGGCCTATAGTTAAGAGTACTGAAAAATAGTACTCACTTCGGAGCGCTGTAAAACCTTAGCTATTGACTTAGTGAAAAAATGATGCGAATAAAAGTTGTTCCTCAAAAAACGATCTACAAAAATGGTCAGATATCATTTTTTCGTAAAATGATAAAAAAAAAAAGTTATATCGAAAAATATAATGTTTTTTCTCGAATTTCTGAAGATTTTCGCTTATAACTTTTTTATTTATAGATCTACGACAAACAGTTACTGGACCAAAGTTGTAGATGATTTAATTTTCAACAACAAATGAGTAGTAGGATATAGCCGATTCAAGGACAGGCGCAGGATCCGACCTTGACCTTGAACCGAGTCCTTGACCTTTGACCTTGAACTTTGACCCTGACATTGAAATTCGACCCTTGACCTTTAACTATGACCTTGAACATTGACCTTGAACCTTGACATTGAACCCTGAACCTTGAACCAAGTCCTTGACCTTTGACTTTGACCTTGAACTTTGACCCTGACATTGAAATTCGACCCTGACCTTTAGCCTTAGAGTTCGTAGATGCAAACAAGCTAGCAGCATTTTCTGCCATTCTCGTTGATGGTTACAAAATCTTCCACGTGATGGCATAAACATCTGTTTTGGAACTTTTCTTTCGTCTGAAATGGTAAGTTCAAGGATGGATCTAGGAAGTTCTGTCAAGGGAGACAGCCTGACCCCGGTGCCAGGTTTGAAAGGTGTGCCCGTGGTGTCGAACAAATTTTTTTTTAATTTTATAATTAAAAGTTTATAACAAGTAAAATAAAACTATGTTATTTTAGCTTTCGTTTTCGTGGTTCTTATAAACTTGAACGCCTATAGGAGTATATAAAGCTACACAGTGCGTAAAATCAAACGTACACTATAAATGGGCGTTAGAATGGTTTATTTGTATAAAATTAAATTGTGTATGTTTATTGCTGGTCGGTTGGTAAGATTCCGGAAAAGGGCTTGATACGTGGCGTTGGAAAAGAAAATGGTAATTGTGGGTTGGGGGGGCTCAATTCACAATTTATACCCACTCCTGGTGACATACTATGAGTTCACAATAAATTTTCTTTTTAGTTAGAAACATAATTATTTTAAAACTAGCTGACCCGGCGAACTTCGTACCGCCTTAGCGTAGCAATGATGCACTACTTTATTTTGTATAGCTGACCTATCTTAGGTATGAGTACCTATTCAATTTGAACTGGAATCTATAATATCCTCCATATAAAAATGAATCCATAATTCCCTGGTATCACTATAACTGAAAAGGACCTTACTAATTTAATTAAATAAAAAAAAATATATATATTGTCAAAATAGTTTTTATTAGTAGTATAGGATAGCCGGAACTGGCGCTGGCGCGTGGTGCCGGTGCCGGTGTCCGCCATCGTGGATTGTGACGTCACGGCGGCCATCTTGGAGGAGTGTAACGGGACATAGCGTAACGGGACAAGTCTGACCTTGACCTTTGACCCTCAAAATTTTCCAAAATTGGGCAAAAATTGCCCAAAATTCCTCAAAATTTCCATTTCTGTAGAAAAAAATTCCGCCAAAAAATCTCAAATTCCTCAATTCAAAAATTAGGATTTCGAAAATCCTCAAAAGTCATTTTGTCTTAGAAAGAACCCAAATTCCTAAAAGAGGCTTAAGCATCCTTGTTTACAGCCTCCGATAAGCCTCTTACGTCATCTAGGATTATGACCGCCATCTTGGATTATGTCGTCACCGTTGCAGTTTCCGTTAAGTCCGCCATCTTGAAAATCTTTATTTATTATCCGATTTTAATGATTTTTTTTTAAAAATTATAAAAAAATTCAAATAATAAAATTTTAACAAAATAATTATAAAAAATATACTTTTACGACACGGAATTCGGAGTCGTCGGTTCGAACCCGACGAGTGCAAAAAAAATTAAAAATGGCGACAGGCTCCTTCCTTAATGGTGGCTGCAGGCAGACTGACTCCCACCACTTTTCTTAAAGCATATATATCGTCACCTAGTATGACGTCATGTCCGCCATCTTGTCTTCGTTGCTGGAGACCACCATCTTGTTTTCGACGGCGAGAGTGTGCTGACGCCATGTTAGTTTAGTTCTTATCTGCTAGAGTGCAGTAATAATTTATTACTGTGACACCCGCCATCTTGAAATTTGGACGCCATCTTGAAAATCCGTAATTATTTAGCTAGAAATTCGGGAAAAGTTCCAAAATTCATTAAATAAATAGCTCATTAATTTAAATATTGATTCGATCCGCTCCTGTCCTCGGTTCGATACCCGATCTATGCATTAATGTTTAATTTTATGAAAAAAAAATAATTTCAATAAACCATGTTCTTAAAGAGTCTTAAAGAGACTTTAAATCCTCTACTACCATCATCCTATCAGACATCAAGACCGCCATCTTGAAAATCCGTAATTATTTAGCTAGAAATTCAGTAAAAAGTTCTAAAATTAATTAAATAAATCACTCATTAATTTACATATTGATTCGATCCGCACCTGTCCTCGGTTCGATAACCGATCGATGCATTAATGTTTAATTTTATGGAAAAAAAAAATAAACACAATAAACCATGTTCAACATTCTTAAAGAGACTTTAAATCATCTACTACCATCATCCTATCAGACATCAAGACCACCATATTGGAAATTCGTAATTGTAATGCTAGAGATTCGGGAAAAAGTTCAAAACTCATTAAATAAATTTGTAATCTATATACTGATTGATTAGATCGACTAAGGTCCTTGACACGATCCTGGACGAAGCTATAATAAATTTAATTAAAATACCAGAAAAGTGTAAGGTTCGAGGAATAAAACACCTAAAAGTCTTTTACAAACATAATATTTATTACACAATTTCTATCCTACTACAGAATCACTTGCGAAAGCCAGCAATCTTATAAAAATTTAGCCCTGCTTAGACGTACAACGACTACTTCTTAGCTCCAAATGGCTCCAAAAGCTCCAACAGCCTCCAAATGCTTAACACAGTTCTAAATGGCTCCAAATGCTCCAAACGGCCTCCAAATGCTTGACAGCTCCAAATGTTTCCAGCAGCTCCAAATGCTCCAAATGCTTGACAGCTCCAAATGCTTCAAAAGGCTCCAAATGCTCCAAACGGCCTCCAAATGGCTCCAACAGCTCCAACAGCCTCCAAATGCTTGACAGCTCCAAATGTTTCCAGCAGTTCCAAATTCTTGACAGCTCCAAATGCTCCAACAGCCTCCAATGCATAACACAGCTCCAAATGGCTCCAAATGTTCCAAACGGCCTCCAAATGGCTCCAAAAGCTCCAACAGCTCCAACAGCCTCCAAATGCATAACACAGCTCTAATGGCTCCAAATGCTCCAAACGGCCTCCAAATGCTTGACAGCTCCAAATGTCTCCAGCAGCTCCAACAGCTCCAAAAAAAAGGCTCCAAATGCTCCAACAGCCTCCAAATGCTTAACACAGCTCCAAATGGCTCCAAATGCTTGACCGCTTCAAATGCATAACACAGCTCCAAATGGCTCCAAATGCTCCAAACGGCCTCCAAATGCTTGACAGCTCCAAATGTCTCCAGCAGCTCCAAATGCTCCAACAGCTCCAAAAAAAGACTCCAAATGCTCCAACAGCCTCCAAATGCTTAACACAGCTCCAAATGGCTCCAAAATGCTTGGCAGCTCCAAATGCTTCAAAAGGCTCCAAATGCTCCAAATGGCTCCAACAGCTCCAAAAGACTCCAAATGCTTCAAAAGGCTCCAATTGCTCCAAGAACTCCATCTTCAATTGGTTCCAACTGATTCCTATTACTTTTATCGAACTTGACATGATTACTAACATGTCTTTATCAGTATACATTTTGACTGGCAGTGGTAACGTTTTTTACACCTTTAAGTTATAGGTTTTATTTAGAAATCAGATTTCGATAAATGATAGCTTCCATCTGGAAAGAAAATATATTAATTTATCTTCAAGTTTATACACACATTTAATCCATTATTGTATGTAGCCAGCTTCCCTCAGTTCTTTGAGTATGAAGGATATTTCTTTAATGTTCGAATAGTTTCCTGCACAAAGCGATCCATGTAGTAGTCGTAGCCTGTTAACCAATATGTTAGGATCTTCCCATGAGGTATAATCAATCTCTTCTGCTGCCTTCATCATCCTTGCATGTTTATAATAAATATTATCTCTGGTGTCTATCGTTTTAACACCAACCACAAGGTCACTTTCGTCATCTTGCCAGTGATTATCACAAGCTTGATCAGGATAATTTATTTTATTACGTCGTTTCCATCGTTTTGGTCTCAAACCACCATCACAGTCTTCGCTCTTGCATGCTTTTGGTGCTTCAGTACAGTACTCAATCATGTCAGCCTCAGATGTGTCACCACAATCTTCAATCATGCCAGCTTCTGATGTGTCACCACAGTCTTCAATCATGTCAGCACCACAAACTTGATCAGGATAATTTATTTTATTACGTCGTTTCCATCGTTTTGGTCTCAGACTGCCATCACAGTCTTCGATCTTGCCTGCTTTAGGTGATTCAGTACAGTACTCAATCATGTCAGCCTCAGATGTGTCACCACAATCTTCCATCATGCCAGCCTCAGATGATTCATCAAAGTCTTCGACCTTGTAAGCTTCAGGTGGTTCTCCATCTTTCACATTTTCATGGAGACGACTAGATATTGGAGTAAATATATTTTCATTTCTAATGTGGTGACAACTTCCTTTGTTTGTTTTAAATTTTAAATTATTATCTTGATCTAGATCAGTAATTTTAGCATTAGCTTTTTCGCCTTCGTTCCTCTTCCGCGATGTTGTAGCCCAGTCTTCGTTATCTTTATTCATCTTAATTGTACAGGTCTTGTAATGTCTATCCAAGTAATATCTTCTACCAAAGGATTTCTGACACTGACTGCAATGAAATGGTTTTTGACAAGGACCCAAATTACACTCGCTTCTCTCATGTCGTTTAGCATTCTTTCTCAAGGTAAACACCTTGCTACAGTATCTACAGTGATGACGTTTTGATACAGCAACAAATCCCGTTTCAGGATTCATATTAGTTATTGAGACTAATGCCAGATGCAAACTAAGAGTTTTAAATTAGATATATTACTTAAATAGAATTATTTAATTATTTCATCAGCGAGAATTAATTTATCTCATTCAAAGGTACTTGTTGCAAGTAGTTCTGCTTTTCAACAACAGATGTCGCCACATGTTACTTGCAGGTAAATAATATTTAGTTCTTTTATGCGGGATGCGGGATGCTCACTAACGATCGCAAAAGAAGGATGGCTTCGCTAGACTCCAAGGAGAAGGAAGTTCGTCCTTCCTGTTAGTTCCTCTTAGATTTCTCAGAGATTATTATTATTCGACTGAGTAATGATTTTTTTTTAAATTTCCACCTGATAAAAATATTACAAGTGCTGATTTATTGGCAGAATTTCAATAATTAAATGCAACATTGAATAAAAAATGACATGACACATTAAGTAAAAAATTCTTCATGCAGAGATCAATTCCTCATCAGTAACCAGAAGCACTCGGAGAAAACCATCAGATGTCTAGTCAGGAATAATCAGAAGCACCCAGAGAAAACCATCAAAATATTGTCAAGAATAATCAGGAGCACACGGAGAAAACTACCATAATATTGTCAAGAATAAACGGGAGCACACGGAGAAATCCACCATAATATTGACAAGAATAATCAGGAGCACACGGAGAAAACCACCGCAAGTTTTCTTTGATATCATAAAATTTCAGGAAAAAAATAATAAAAAATAAAAATAAATTAATAAAAAATTAAAAAAAAATAAAATAAAAAAATACATAAATATATTCTGCTAGCTTGTGAACTTCTCATTGTTGAACAAAGATAGAGTTCTAGTACAAGCCAGAATTTTATGTATTTTTTTATTTTATTTTTTTTAATTTTTTATTAATTTATTTTTATTTTTTATTATTTTTTTCCTGAAATTTTATGATATCAAAGAAAACTTGCGGTGGTTTTCTCCGTGTGCTCCTGATTATTCTTGTCAATATTATGGTGGATTTCTCCGTGTGCTCCCGTTTATTCTTGACAATATTATGGTAGTTTTCTCCGTGTGCTCCTGATTATTCTTGACAATATTTTGATGGTTTTCTCTGGGTGCTTCTGATTATTCCTGACTAGACATCTGATGGTTTTCTCCGAGTGCTTCTGGTTACTGATGAGGAATTGATCTCTGCATGAAGAATTTTTTACTTAATGTGTCATGTCATTTTTTATTCAATGTTGCATTTAATTATTGAAATTCTGCCAATAAATCAGCACTTGTAATATTTTTATCAGGTGGAAATTTAAAAAAAAATCATTACTCAGTCGAATAATAATAATCTCTGAGAAATCTAAGAGGAACTAACAGGAAGGACGAACTTCCTTCTCCTTGGAGTCTAGCGAAGCCATCCTTCTTTTGCGATCGTTAGTGAGCATCCCGCATCCCGCATAAAAGAACTAAATATTATTTACCTGCAAGTAACATGTGGCGACATCTGTTGTTGAAAAGCAGAACTACTTGCAACAAGTACCTTTGAATGAGATAAATTAATTCTCGCTGATGAAATAATTAAATAATTCTATTTAAGTAATATATCTAATTTAAAACTCTTAGTTTGCATCTGGCATTAGTCTCAATAACTAATATGAATCCTGAAACGGGATTTGTTGCTGTATCAAAACGTCATCACTGTAGATACTGTAGCAAGGTGTTTACCTTGAGAAAGAATGCTAAACGACATGAGAGAAGCGAGTGTAATTTGGGTCCTTGTCAAAAACCATTTCATTGCAGTCAGTGTCAGAAATCCTTTGGTAGAAGATATTACTTGGATAGACATTACAAGACCTGTACAATTAAGATGAATAAAGATAACGAAGACTGGGCTACAACATCGCGGAAGAGGAACGAAGGCGAAAAAGCTAATGCTAAAATTACTGATCTAGATCAAGATAATAATTTAAAATTTAAAACAAACAAAGGAAGTTGTCACCACATTAGAAATGAAAATATATTTACTCCAATATCTAGTCGTCTCCATGAAAATGTGAAAGATGGAGAACCACCTGAAGCTTACAAGGTCGAAGACTTTGATGAATCATCTGAGGCTGGCATGATGGAAGATTGTGGTGACACATCTGAGGCTGACATGATTGAGTACTGTACTGAAACACCTAATGGAGGCTGTTGGAGCATTTGGAGCCTTTTTTTGGAGCTGTTGGAGCTGCTGGAGACATTTGGAGCTGTCAAGCATTTGGAGGCCGTTTGGAGCATTTGGAGCCATTAGAGCTGTGTTAAGCATTTGGAGGCTGTTGGAGCCATTTGGAGCATTTGGAGCTGCTGGAAACATTTGGAGCTGTCAAGCATTTGGAGGCTGTTGGAGCTGTTGGAGCTTTTGGAGCCATTTGGAGGCCGTTTGGAACATTTGGAGCCATTTGGAGCTGTGTTATGCATTGGAGGCTGTTGGAGCATTTGGAGCCTTTTTTTGGAGCTGTTGGAGCATTTGGAGCCTTTTGGAGGCATTTGGAGCATTTGGAGCCTTTTGAAGCATTTGGAGCTGTCAAGAATTTGGAGCATTTGGAACTGCTGGAAACATTTGGAGCTGTCAAGCATTTGGAGGCTGTTGGAGCTGTTGGAGCCATTTGGAGGCCGTTTGGAGCATTTGGAGCCTTTTGAAGCATTTGGAGCTGTCAAGCATTTGGAGCATTTGGAGCTGCTGGAAACATTTGGAGCTGTCAAGCATTTGGAGGCCGTTTGGAGCATTTGGAGCCATTTAGAACTGTGTTAAGCATTTGGAGGCTGTTGGAGCTTTTGGAGCCATTTGGAGCTAAGAAGTAGTCGTTGTACGTCTAAGCAGGGCTAAATTTTTATAAGATTGCTGGCTTTCGCAAGTGATTCTGTAGTAGGATAGAAATTGTGTAATAAATATTATGTTTGTAAAAGACTTTTAGGTGTTTTATTCCTTGAACCTTACACTTTTCTGGTATTTTAATTAAATTTATTATAGCTTCGTCCAGGATCGTGTCAAGGACCTTAGTCGATCTAATCAATCAGTATATAGATTACAAATTTATTTAATGAGTTTTGAACTTTTTCCCGAATCTCTAGCATTACAATTACGAATTTCCAATATGGTGGTCTTGATGTCTGATAGGATGATGGTAGTAGATGATTTAAAGTCTCTTTAAGAATGTTGAACATGGTTTATTGGAATTATTTTTTTTTCCATAAAATTAAACATTAATGCATCGATCGGGTATCGAACCGAGGACAGGTGCGGATCGAATCAATATGTAAATTAATGAGTGATTTATTTAATTAATTTTAGAACTTTTTACTGAATTTCTAGCTAAATAATTACGGATTTTCAAGATGGCGGTCTTGATGTCTGATAGGATGATGGTAGTAGAGGATTTAAAGTCTCTTTAAGACTCTTTAAGAACATGGTTTATTGAAATTATTTTTTTTTCATAAAATTAAACATTAATGCATAGATCGGGTATCGAACCGAGGACAGGAGCGGATCGAATCAATATTTAAATTAATGAGCTATTTATTTAATGAATTTTGGAACTTTTCCCGAATTTCTAGCTAAATAATTACGGATTTTCAAGATGGCGTCCAAATTTCAAGATGGCGGGTGTCACAGTAATAAATGATTACTGCACTCTAGCGGATAAGAACTAAACTAACATGGCGTCAGCACACTCTCGCCGTCGAAAACAAGATGGTGGTCTCCAGCAACGAAGACAAGATGGCGGACATGACGTCATACTAGGTGACGATATATATGCTTTAAGAAAAGTGGTGGGAGTCAGTCTGCCTGCAGCCACCATTAAGGAAGGAGCCTGTCGCCATTTTTAATTTTTATTTTTTTGCCCTCACTGGGTTCGAACCGAGGACTCCGAACTCCGTGTCGTAAATGTATGTTTTTTTTAAAATATTTTATTAAAGTATTATTATTTAATTTTTTTATAATTTTTAAAAAAATTTCATTAAAATCGGATAATAAAAAAGTTAAAGATGGCGGCCGTAACGAAAATTGCAACGGTGACGTCATAATCAATGATGACGTCAGAGGCTTATCGTAGGCTGTAGACATGGATGCTTAAGCCTACATATGGACATTTCTAGCCGCTGGGATTTTTAAGGACTAAAAACGGGAAATTTTCCCTCGAAACGGGAATTTTTCTCTCGAAAACGGGAATTTTTGAATTGTGGAATTTTTTGAGATTTTTTGGCGGAATTTTTTTTCCACAGAAATGGAAATTTTGGCTAATTTTGAGGAATTTTGGGCAAATTTTGCCCAATTTTGGCGGATTTTGAGGGTCAAAGGTCAAGGTCAAACTTGTCCCGTTACGCTATGTCCCGTTACACTCCTCCAAGATGGCCGCCGTGACGTCACAATCCAAGATGGCGGACACCGGCACCGGCACCACGCGCCAGCGCCAGTGCCAGTTCCGGCTATCCTATACTACTTTTATTCCATAGGATTCAATAATTCCACTAATGTTTTTACAAATTGCTATTGAACAACTTGGCATTTTTAAGTAAACAATGAGCTCAATACCACGCGCGCTCTATAAATCAACTAATGGTCTCTGTACCCCTCACTGCTTCTCTCTACTCTAATGCTTTTTGATAAACTATATTTTTAGTTTTATGTTCTGGCGCGTAAATAAATAATGTTGATGGTTTTCCGACACGGGAACAGGCGACATATAATTGGCCATGTGAAAAACATGGATTTTCTAGGTTGATGCCACATACACTTAGCGACTGCCCTTGCGATTTATTTATTGACATTGCAAATGCAAGCCGCACTGGAAACTGTAAACGCTTAAAGCTGAATGTCATAAGGTTACTTTAAAAATATTTATATTGTACAAAGTGTTGGGTTAGTTTGGAAATAATTTTATATATGGTGGTTCAGTATTCTTAAATTTTCTAATTTTCCGTTAAATTTTTTCTTTCATAAGAGGCTTCTCGTGACAATAACAAACACAACAAAAAAAGAATTAGTGAAATTGGTTCAGTCATTTACGCGTGATGGCGTGACCAAGGGAAATAGGAATTCATTATTCTTAAATTTTCTAATTTTCCGCACAATTTTCTTAATTTTTTCTTTCATAAGAACCTTCTCCTGACCATAGCAAACACAACAAAAAAAAATTAGTGAAATCGGTCCAGCCATTCACGCGTGATGCCGTGACCAAGGAAAACGGGTTTCATTTTTATATATATAGACTAGCTGACCCGGCGAACTTCGTACCGCCTTAGCGTAGCAATGATGCACTACTTTATTTTGTATAGCTGACCTATCTTAGGTATGAGTACCTATTCAATTTGAACTGGAATCTATAATATCCTCCATATAAAAATGAATCCATAATTCCCTGGTATCACTATAACTGAAAAGGACCTTACTAATTTAATTAAATAAAAAACCAAAATATATATTGTCCAAATTGTGTTTATTCCATAGGATTCAATAATTCCACTAATGTTTTTACAAATTGCTATTGAACAACTTGGCATTTTTAAGTAAACAATGAGCTCAATACCACGCGCGCTCTATAAATCAACTAATAGTCTCTGTACCCCTCACTGCTTCTCTCTACTCTAATGCTTTTTGATAAACTATACTTTTAGTTTTATGTTCTGGCGCGTAAATAAATAATGTTGATGGTTTTCCGACACGGGAACAGGCGACATATAATTGGCCATGTGAAAAACATGGATTTTCTAGGTTGATGCCACATACACTTAGCGACTGCCCTTGCGATTTATTTATTGACATTGCAAATGCAAGCCGCACTGTAAACTGTAAACGCTTAAAGCTGAATGTCATAAGGTTACTTTAAAAATATTTATATTGTACAAAGTGTTGGGTTAGTTTGGAAATAATTTTATATATGGTGGTTCAGTATTCTTAAATTTTCTAATTTTCCGTTAAATTTTTTCTTTCATAAGAGGCTTCTCGTGACAATAACAAACACAACAAAAAAAGAATTAGTGAAATCGGTTCAGTCATTTACGCGTGATGGCGTGACCAAGGGAAATAGGAATTCATTATTCTTAAATTTTCTAATTTTCCGCACAATTTTCTTAATTTTTTCTTTCATAAGAACCTTCTCCTGACCATAGAAAACACAACAAAAAAAAAATTAGTGAAATCGGTCCAGCCGTTCACGCGTGATGCCGTGACCAAGGAAAACGGGTTTCATTTTTATATATATAGATTTACTCTGTTTTGAAAACCTTTTTTTGTGACGAGTAACTAATAAGTTATTGTGCTTATATTTACATGGGAAAAAAATACTAAATATATTTCGCGTTTGTTTATTTCAATTTCCTCTGATTACATGTAAACAATGGCTGTACAGACACGTCTTGTAAAGCCTGGTTCACATACATATAAGCAGATCGCGCCGACTAGACCGAGCGGGAAGATGGCAAGCCCAGTCAGAGCGCGTCTGCGTTTTCCGCTCGAGCCCCCATTTAAAGGTGACTCACGCCGATGTTATTTGCGCACCGAAAAAGCAGACTTCATTGATAGTTACCAGAACTTCATCGTTTCACACGTTCTGAAACCTATGTTTTGTGATCAGTGAAATAGTAAAAGTACCTTACAATGAATAAATTATTGTAACTATATGAAATTGGCAAGTTATAATACTCGTTTCACTCAAAAATCAATTAAAAATATTTCGTTTTGAAAGCGTCTGATAAGTAACTTTTCAAATTATTGAAATAAAAAAATAAGAATATAATAGTTTTCCCACCATTTCGTTTAATTTTTTTGTGGTATTCGACTAATTACTATACAGAAAAATATAATTTAGGCCTACGTCTTTTTTGTTGTATAGCTAACACCTCGAAAGTTTATGTACGAAGAAAAAAGTGGCCGTAAGCTGACATCTTGAATCTAAACATTAAAACTAATCTGCTTCATGTAAACGACCATATATGTCCACTCTGTCTGATTGGCGCGATCAGCGTACATGTGAGTCGGGCTTAACATCATGTTTTAGGCACTCATGTCTCTCGTATACTTGGTGTAGCTCGCACCAGCTGGAAAATTAAGAACGCTAGTAGTACGTTGACCCAAGCTATTTAAATGATACAACTTAGCAGTAGCTTGTGAACTAAGAGCGCTATTGGTGCTTTTTTATGCTCATGTTGGTTTATTATGATGCGTCATATAGCCTATTTAAAAAAAAATGAGGTATAAAACTAGCAAGTATAACTGTATGAATGTAATCGTGTACAACACTAGAAGCGCAGCGAGTTTCATTACGCGTAAAAAAATATTCGCGAAGTTGCAAGACCATTCTATATTTTCGTGGTATTAAAATACAATCTAGTAAACTTCATAACACAGGTTGCGTTAATTCCGAACAGTAAATTTTATGATAATTTCTTCTTGTCTCTCCTCTTTTAAAACTTCAGTTGTTCCTATTAATAAGTGCAACAATTTATTGATTATCGTAGTAAGTTTGGCTGTTTCCGCACTAAGCTGCGACTGGGGGCTTATTCTAAGTATATCGTTACATACATCGAGTCATCTCGACATCGAGTTCACTCGATAGGGTTTCTAACGACAAAAAATATCGAGAGCAAGAAAAATGTATTCTAAGTATGCTATCGTTACGACGCCACAGACGCTCGGGTAAGTTCGGAGTTTTCGATACCCTCCCCTTCTATACTGACACGAGAGTGGGCATGGCGTCAAAGTGGCAACAAAGCGAATGAAAAATACATATTTATTTAAGTAATTTTAATAAAATTATATATGGGATTCACAAAGTATGTAATATTTACGTCGGAAGTGATATATTTTATGTTGAGTGTAATTTTTGCTAGTTAAAAGATAAATTGTAGTAATAAACACAGTAGTTAAAAAAACTATCGCGATAAAGAATTTAAGTTAGAAAATGTGGTGACAATTCAGGCGCGGAGGTGTTTATATGTTGTTTGTGTTATAAACTACACGGCTACACGACTTAAGCGAAATGGATTCCAAAAATAAAGTAAGTTCACGTAAAAGACGCATTTCTGAAAGACAGCAACAAATCATGATGGAGTTTATGAATATCATCCAGAGATGCTACAAAATAAATGTTCGCCTATTTTCACCACAGCCAAGAAAAACCAACTCTGGGGCGAGCATAGTGGTTTACTGAATTCGAATGGTTTGGGACCTGAGAAAAAGACAAGTGGATAAAGGTATTTATGAAATGTCTATTTAAATAATTAGTTAGGCTTAGTTTTGAAATATATTTTGTGGGGAAACTAAATACTTAGGCTCCACTTGGGTAGCCAATACTTTATGTGCGGCTGCTTCCCACACACACACTTAAAATGTTGGTGTATTTATAAGCCCCACTTCTATGGAGATAAACATACATGTAACACGTTGGGCTGTGTTAAACTGTGTAGAAAAAAAAAATCAATATATGGCTACTTATGTGGCTCTCCGATGGTAAATGCTGATATTAAGTAGGCCACAGTTAGGTGTTAATTAAATAGAGGTGCAAACATACATAGATATACACTAGGGTAAATGAAATTATCAATAACAGAACACAACACTCTCAAATAAAATATATAATTATTTATTACAAATGAAAAATGGATTCAAAGTTTACTCTTATTAATTATATTTGTTTGATTACTAATTATCTTCAAACAACCTAACTGGTACTTGGCATCATATATCACAAATAAATTTCAATTACCAGGAGTTATGGTGCGCACATTTAAGTTTTAACAAAAGTCTTTATTCGGGTTCGTCGGAATTCCACAGTTTTAATATATGTTTTTAGGGATCTTAATTAAATTTACCTCGGCTAGTAAGGTTCGAAATGTCGTCGGTAGAGCTCAGAGCCTCTCAACCTATAGGACCTCTGAGTCGATGAAATAGTGTGTAAAACGGTTAAATTTGTATCAAAATATTATTAAAATCGTAGGTAATGTCAAATTACTTCCAAATATCAATGTTTACATATGTTTCTGACGGCGATGTGACGGAAAAACGGGAGTTACGTGACGAGTGCATAAGTTGAGGAAGCAAATTTTTAGCACTTTAATTTACTCACGTTTTACACTCCTAAGTTATTTATCTTTTTAGATAAATCCTAATTTAGTATCTGGACTCCCTAAATATACATAATTTCCATCCTCTATTCGGGATGCCTACTGCTAAATAGCTAATTCGTAGGATTTATTATCGCCGACGTCACGAAGTTACAGCTCTCTTAGCTGGCCATTGTAGAACTCCCTTCCTACTAGCTTCTTAAATTAAGCCAGTAAAACTTAACTTTCAAATGGCGGCCTGTGATTGGCCGAAAACCAAAATCAGTTACATAATTTCCTTAATAAAACGTGAAATCCGCACACAACAATAGCGCGGATTACAAAATTTCACGTACAATTTAAATAAAAAATTATTAAAATAATAATTTACATTATAAAATAACTGCGTTAACTTTACCGTTTACCGTTTTAAAGTTCAATTAGTCCTTAGAGGGGTCCCAACAATACACATTTCAAATAGTTCAGAAAAATCCATAGAGTCACTTTCTCATAGATACACATAAAAATAAATTACCGTTTCTGAAAATAAATAACATTAGACATAGAGCAAACAAAATAAATAAATCGTAATAAATAATAATTAATCCGTCAAAACAAATAACATGTTGCAGTACAATTTATATGTGCTGTGGTTGGTATTTTATTGAAATGAAAGTCTAGTGATAGCCTAATAAAGTGGTAACAGAGCCACAGATGTACAAAGTGTGGTTATGTTGTTCAACTACGTTTAAAAACTTTGTGGTAGTTATAGATGAGAGAGGTGCATTAGGGGGAAAAAAGAGACACAAATATCTCCAGAAATGTATTATCTTACTTAATGAAATTTTTGTAATTATTTAAAAAGGTGCTAATTACTAATTGTTTAACTTATTTCTCGTATTTTGCAGTTTTAACTATTTGCTAATATTGGTGCACAAAAATAAGGTAAAATCTGGAGAATGGATTAAATTTACTTCATTAAAATTACATTAAAATTTTGTGAGAAATTGGTTAGGTTCTGTAGCTACATTAAATTATAAAATAGTGCAAATGGCTCACTATATGCGATAATGAACAAACCTTATCTTCTTAACTTGTCGTGGTTGACACCCCCTGTGTCACACCACCACAAGTTAGACACCCGTCTGGGAACAGCCTTAAACACTCCACGTTTCAAATTATTATTTTGCGCGCTGCTCCAATAAACGAGTGCCCCAAAATTCTTAAGTAAATTATTCAGAGACCTTTTGGAAAAGGAAGAGAACAGAGTAATAGTATTTAAAACGAAAAACACGTAATTACTTGCAATGCCAACAACTTTAATGGGACTACTTGCGCATGAACATGGCAGGCAATTTAATTGAAAACAAAATCTCAAAAAGATTACAATAATGCCTATAACCTTTTGCCCTATAGTGCTACAGAGGCTTTTAATAGAGCCACGTTTTAGTATATACCAATAAATTATTACTATAATAAAATCTAACATTGATGACAAGCCGCTCCAAAAATATATATATATGTATATAAATAATGAATTACAATTCTTTTTAAATAAAAGTTAATAAAAATAAATGTCACTCTAAAATGTCTTAATTACACCCGGGTGATTTTTAATTTACGACGCTTCGCGGCAAGCATGATACAAGGTTCGTTAAAAATGGGTACCACGATGGAACATACACTCGAAGTTGTGATCAGGGTCTTTTGGCAGAAGTTATTTTTCGGATTATTCACTCTTATCTTGGCAAAGTCTAAATCAACGCCCCGGGGTTACAGGGGCAAGGGTTCGGAGCCGGAATCACTTACTTGGATGAACGATGTACGTCGAATCACACCCCGGACCTCCTGGCCCGGAGTTTAGCGGGCTGTAATTTAGCAGAGGTGCTAAATGCTTCATATTGGGAGTGCGTCGTTTGCCCTACAGGCGTTTGCCCTAAACGCATTTTCGAAGCATATTCTCGCATTCCTCATTCCAAACAGGCGTTTGCCCTAAAAGCGTTTGCCCTAAAGGCGTTTGTCCTAAAGTCGTTTCCTCTACAGGCGTTTGCCCTACAGGCGTTTGCCCTACAGGCGTTTGCCCTAAAGGCGTATGCACAAAATTTTTGATAATCACATTCGGACCAAGCTCCGGCATTTGCCCTAAAGGCGTTTGCCCTAAAAGAAGTTTTTCGACAGTCGTTTGCCCTACAGGCGTTTGCCCTACAGGCGTTTGTCCTAAAAGTTTGCGAATTTTCAATAATCCGAAAATGAATGCTTGCCGGCGTTTGCCCTAAAGTCGTTTGCCCTACAGGCGTTTGCCCTACGAACCGTTTCGAAGATAGATGTCTTTACGTGTGTCGCCCCTGTTGACAAATGTTGGAACCATTCTCCAAATGAGTACAAAGTACAAAATTCACAAATTAGATGGCAGCACATACGGTTTGCTTTCCCAACGTTGAAGTCTAAGAATGCAGCTGGTAATTGAACCTTACTTACAACAGATGGTGCGCCAATCTCAGTGACTGGATTGTATTTTTTAAATAATTTTTTAACAGAGATGTTGATGATTTAATATTTTCCATTGTTGGGGGGGGGGGGGGTAACTAGCGAACAAATTAACTTAATTTAATATTGCTGCTATATATAAAAACAAGCGTTAGCAAAAGGAGCTTACAAAATTTTATTATCCTTGCCTGTTGGAATTTTCACTTGAAGTCGTCCAAAAAAACGATGACCCTAAAATAATTTAAGGCAGAGGATTATACATATGCATTTATAAAAGCATTTTCAGTGTTTAAAAGTTACTGTTAAAATAGTCTTTTAGACCTTCATGCCTATTTTCAATTTTTATATAACATGTGCCCAACTGAATCTGTCGTTTTATTAATATGTTTGTAGAATGCGGTGAAAATACTTCCATGGAGAGTGTGCATATTTTGCTAATTCACCCAGACCATCTATAGCTTAACCCCTAATAAGTTTTATGGGAACAAGTGAAGTATAATAAAAGACTGATTTAATGTGTGACATCCAATGAAATGTACAACTTTTCAAAATGCATTTAATCATATCATCCATATTGCCACAATATTTGAATGAATGTCATAGGTATGAGTGTAAACTAGGAACGATTTTGATATGTCGTGGAATGTACAATAATGAATTACGTAAAAGTATAATACACAAAGAAAGATCATTAATTATAACTCTGTTTCAGATGCTAATGAATCAGCATATTCGCAAAAAAAAAGTGCAATTATAGTTAATTTATTTTCAAAACAATTAAACAAACAGAATGTACTGGAAAATATGTTATTCATAACTTAGTAGGAGCAAGTGACGTCTTTTCACCATCACCTATGTTTAATAAATAAATACGTTATTTGTTATTTTTGTTTTGTCTCATTGCTATGTTCATGCTGTGCTGGAAAGACTTCTAGACTTCTAGATTGCAATGACAGTTTTATTTTTGAGCGCGCAGTGTATGCCATGTTGTCTACGTGTCGTCTTTGAAATCGTACAAATGACTTGTAGTTTTTATTAGTTTAGTTTCATATTTTGACATGGTTTATGAATCAAAACAAAACATCAATTTGTATACAACCTTAGTACACATAACATGGTAATTGTATGGTTTCTCAGCCGTATTTATAGTGATATGCGATTACGTAATAGAAAAGGTGTTTTCGTGTATGCTGCTGAAAGAGTTCACTCCTTAAAATTTTATTTATGTGCTATGTGATGAATGCCCTATTGCGATACTTATGTAGGCCCTACCCGGCAGCCTAGTATTGAGAGCTAGGGCGGTTTAGCATTGAGCTTGAAACCATTGTTATCATATCCCACTCGCAGAAAGCAGTGCTTCACTTGTTTTTATTTCGTTCTTATTCATGGACACTATTACTAAAATTATTTAATACCGCGATTTGTAGTTTTTTTATAAGAATATATGTATAAAGTTACACAAATGTTTCAAATTAATAGTTTTTAGGGTATTCCTTAGTAGGCATACTAGGCAGAGATTTGCTTAATTAAGTGTGGTAGGGACGACATTTGGAAATTTCTGTGATTGTTCGGAAAATGTCTTATATATAACATAATATTATTTGTTTATATTTATATATATGCAAGTGATTGATTACTATCATGTGTTGAATATTATTATTACTAATTGCGTGGGCTAGTTTCAAAATTTCCCGATATTTTATAAAATTTATTTTAATTTGTAACTTATGTTTTAATATTTGTTATTAAATATGAATATATTTTGTCGCATATAAGGCAGGTTTGTTACTAACAAACTCAACATTTTCGGTTAATCGTAAAACAGTACCCTTCCCCCTCCTTTTACCCATGTATGTGAAGTATAATTACTACAGTTCATACTAGGTAACTTATTATCCATCTCAAGTTTCTTTCGACACATAAATAGCGTGACTTAGATAAATCGAAAGTAATTAACCTCACAAAAGCTTTGAAGATAAAGGCTGTATTTTTTTTGTCCTTTTACATTTTGTTTCCGTGTCATACTCATTTGAATCGTAAACAATATGGATCGGGATAAACTGATAGACTGCAGATGATACCGGCCCAACAATATGTCACGAAAGCAGTTAACATTTTTGCATTGTTGCAACGAAAGTATTTGTATTAGGAATTCAAATATGCGCTTTTTTTATTTTTTATGTGCCTTCTTTTTTTCCCCTTCCCCTTCTCCCTCTAATGACATAATGTAACGCATTAAATAACAATACAACGGAGTTGACAGTTGTCTTTCTCGGAACATAACCATCAAATATCGAGTAAAAATATATTTAACAATGTATAAAGTATTAATATTGTATAAACGAACATATAATTTAACGCTTTGAGTTTATTATTCGCACATTAACCATCATCACTACTAATGCATTTTGACAATTCAGATAGGCGCTATATGCGTAAGTAATTACTTATTATGTTTTTCTTATTTTTATTATTAATAACGTATGCTTCACAATTAATACTTAACTTAGTAATTTTGTTTAATTTTTCTTTTCAGGTATCAATATTATTTATTTATTTTTGTTTTGTGTCTGTCAGGTTACACAGCTTGTTTACCTCTCGTAACATGGGAAATTACCTCGGCTACCAAATCTATAGATTATCTATTTTCGAGATGAAAAGTCTATACAAAAGTACTGACGAAACAACTATTAATCGCCTATTTACGTTATTGTGAACTAGAAAATATAGTTTTTAATTTTTTTTTTATGTTTGTCTATTTGTCTGTATTTCTGTTCCGGCATCAATTGAAAACTACTGGTGGTATTTTGATAATTTTTTTTTTCAAACAAAGGTCTTTGGATATCGTATATACTATGCTATATGAAATTGCGGAATTCCACCCCTAAAGGGGTGAAAAAAGGGTAAATATGGTTTTAAGATTAACAATTGAATCTCCAAATTTAATGTAGCAAAATGAAAGATATTTGGTACCAATAATAAACGTAACTTACTGGAACTAATAACCGCAAATTTTAATTACTAAATTCAACCCCTAAGCGTTTAAAAAGGGGTGAAAATTGTGTTCATGATTATAATCATATCTTTGAATTTAATAAAGTTTTACAAAATATAATGGGAACCAATAATAAACACACAAGAACTATAAACAACAAAATCATCATATTTCGAAATTCAACCCCAATGGGTGAAAAAGGGATAAATATTGTTTGAAAATTGAAAAATTATATCTCCGAATCTAATAACGCGAAGTAAAATACCATGGGTACTAATAATAAACATTCAAAAACTACCAACAAAAATTTTATCATTTTGCAAATTTCAACCCCTAAAGAGGTGAAAGGGGTACCTATATATGGTTTTAAAATAAAAGTTTTATCTGTGAAAACAATCTATTATAAGAAAAGATATTGACCACCAATAATAAACATACTAATTCTACCAACCACAATTTTTCCATTTAGTGGAATTCAAGCCATAACCTGTGAAAAAGGGTTATAAGTATATATATTTTTTTAAATAACTAAGTATAAAGAAAAGAAATGTTAGTAATAATAAAGACTTAAACACTACTAATCAAACTATAATCATTTAGCGAAATGCAATCGCTAAAAGGTTAAAAAGGGGTTAATATGATTTTGAGGTAATTAATGCAAATTATGGAAACCCCAGAACAAAACGAACTGGAATACTTCTTCATTGTGTACTTCAGCTGTAGGTATGTTGTGTACACATTACGAAATAAAATAGTATGAACAATATGTAGGAGTTTAACCGCATTAGTACTATTATGCTAATTAAGAAAATGTTTAACAGCTAGTATTCGCATTATTTACCTATATGCTCGTAATATTTTAAGTAATGATAGCGAAATGCACGTCTGACAGCTGAAATTGAAATAAGCAAAGCCCCGGGAAAAAAGTTGAACCTTTTTCCAGCGATATTTTTGTTAAATCGCCAATACTGTTTTTTTTTATCATACGATTTTTTTTTGGTCGAAGACCTTACATCACCTTATGTTCCGAAATATTTTACAGAAAAAATATTCGATAACATTGAACTTAGCGCAGGGAACCATCTGTTGGTGAATCTAGGAAGTTCATACCAAACGAATTCCCACCAAACCTCGATATAGGCTTACATAAGTGCCATCTAGCTACGTTTTTGTAAACTTTGCATTTAGAGGGAAAACATTTATTGAGGTACTGTCACCTGCGGAGGAAATATAAACTACAAGAACACTGTTTGAATCGATACATAATTGAAAAAACCTACATTACCCAAAATAACCTAAACTTCATTTACCCTAAAGTCATTTGCCCTACAGGCGTTTTCCCTAAAGGCATTTGCCCTACAGGCGTTTGCCCTACAGGCATTTGCCCTAAAGGCGTTTACACAAAATGTTTGATAATCCCATTCGGACCAGGCTCCAGCATTTGCCCTACAGGCGTTTGCCCTAAAAGAAGTTTTTCGACAGTCGTTTGCCCTACAGGCATTTGCCCTACAGGCATCTGCCCTAAAAGTTGGTGTGGTTTCGTTAATCCAAAACATAAGTGCTTGCCGGCGTTTGCCCTACAGTCGTTTGCACTAAACGGCATTTGCCCTAAAGTCGTTTGCCCTACAGGCATTTGCCCTACGTTTAGGGCAAACGCCTGTAGGGCAAACGATGTGTACCCCTTCATATTAACTCGGCATTCAACGGAAAATGTAGCGTGAACTCTTCTTCTTCTTGGCAGCACCCGTGACAACGTAAGTATTTCCCAATGCTCAATACACGTCAGCTGATTTTATTTAAAAAGTATTCGCGAGTCCGCGCCGGCCCAATACCATAAGCCATCATCGCGCTCGTTACGCCCGAAGCGCATACGCGTCACCCGGCGATCAGCTGACGACTCACGCACAGCTCATTCTGTCCTCCTTTGACCTATTTCCCCCACCACCTTATAGTCTTGGAACAGTCCATTAGCATGCTCACAGCGGGGAAGCGTCATACACAGTATTTTAATTAAAAGTCCAAAGCGTTATTATTAAATATTAAGAAACTAAACCATTAACGTTAAAAATAACATAATATAAAAACATATTTAAAAATAAGATTTACAAAACTAATAACAAACCAATACTTTCTTTTAAAAAAAGGAAAGGGGCAAATATTATAACTAAAATTACGTAACAGCCATAATTCAAAATTACTTAAAATAAATATAAAATCAAGTGGCCATGCCGATGGCCACAAATCTCCCCGGCCAAAAAAAAAAAAAAAACGAAAAAATGTAACTAAAATACATAATCTTACAGCTACCTAAGTTCCACATAAGTCTTGAACACTTAAAGCAACATATAATAAGGCAAGAATGAAAATTAGAGTTCGAAAGGGAGAGTATTACAAATAGTCTCAAAAGTCTCAAGGCACATTTAGTATGCTTCACAAGATAGAACAACACGTAATTAGAACACACTCGTGGAACAGGTACAACTATGGTAAACTTAAATCAGTAAACTAAATAAAAATTTAATAAAATTTTCCAAAACTTACATACTCATTTGCTTTTACCACAAAATTTCTTAAGATGCGTAATATGAGCTTTTCGCACTCTTAACTTATTTCCTACTTCTTCAAGCAACACTGTTGCTGGACCTAGAAATTTCTTAATAATATACGGCCCCCCATATGGACTTTGCAACTTAGCGGCACGGAATTTGGCTTTGTTGCTCTGCCAAAATTGACGGCATACTACTTCTTGACCCACAGTGAAAGGATTGGGTAGCCGGTCTTTATCATATTGAGACTTCATTTTAAGCCTCACTTTATCCAAATTCGCAGCAACTTGCTCCCACAGCTGCTCTAATTTTCGAGGGCTGTGTATAAGCAAATTATCAGATTCCAACCCCCAAATATTTAACAATGGATGTCATAACTCGCGTCCTATAAATACATGCCCGGGGGTAACTCCTGTGGCACCATGCCTGGTCGTATTAAAAGCCAAGTTTAAAAAAGGTAAATATTCATCCCACTTGCGTTGATCGCGTTGGTGGAAAATGGTTAGGGCAACTTTAACGTTTTTGTTTACTCTTTCTACCAAGTTCGGGTTTGGGAAATATGGACTAGTATTAATATGCTTTATGCCCCAGTTTAAACACATACGATTAAAGGTTTCACTATTAAAGTAACTAGCATTATCCAAAATTAGTTGCTCTGGGGCCCCGAATAAACTCCACACTTTTTCCACCAAATTCTTCACCACTTGAGCACTTTTCATATCGCGCATGGCCAAAAATATACAAAATTTACTAAAACCATCTACTAGAATAAGTAAGCAATTATTCCCTTTCATAGACCTGGGTAAGGGACCAAAAACGTCAATAAACGCCCTTTCCCATGGTCGAGTAGTTTTCTCCACAGAGTATTTTCCCACTTTAGTGTTACGTGGCTGTTTGGCCAACTGGCAAAGTTCGCATTGTCTCACATACTGCTCCACGTCAGACCGCATCCCAGGCCAATAAAATTTGGCCGAAATTTTTTCAAAAGTCTTTTCAATACCCCCATGAGCCCCTACTACTGAGTCATGAAAATATCTAATGACCATATTAATTAATCCTCTCGGCACATATACTAACCTTTTTCCATTTTTTACGAAATACACTTTATCTTTAATTACCTGAAAATCTTGAAATTTAGGTTCATGAATACCCGCTCGGATCTCCCTAATTTCCGGGTCCTTGCTTTGCCATTCCTTCAAATCCACAAAACATTCGGGAAATTCGCCCAACACGTTACAAACTACCAAATCCTCAGCTTCACTACTCGCATCTAAATCATCCGCCTCACTATATTCTTTTTCAGCCTCAAAATCTTGAGGGTCATACATTCTGGATAATGCGTCGGCAACAACATTTTCACTACCTTTTACGTGTCTGATTTGGAACTTAAAACGGGTTAGGCGCATTATCCATCGCCCTATTTTCCTTAATTGGCGGGGGTGGGAAAATAACCATGTGAGCGCCTGGTTGTCGGTACAAAGCTCGAACTCGGCATGTTCCAAAAAATTTTCAAAACGTTCTTCAGCGAAAATACAGGCCAAAGCCTCTTTCTCATAAACGCTATATTTACGTTCATGCCGATTAAGGGTACGACTGACGTACATCACCGGTTGCAACCCTTTAGGACCTTCCTGTAATAACACCCCGCCCAATGCTAAACTAGACGCATCCACCTGCACAATAAATGTTTTGTCAAAGTCTGGCAACGAGAGTATTGGTGGTTCCGAAAGGGCTTTCTTCAGTTCCTTAAATGCTCTATCTTGCTCCTCTCCCCATATAAAAGCTACACCTTTTTTCTTGAGATGATTTAAGGATGCACAAATTTCCGCATAATTCGGAATAAATCTACTAAAAAACCCTACCATTCCCAAGAAACGCATAACCCCTTTTACGTTCTTAGGGGGGGGGGGGGGGGAACGCACGATCGGTGCCACTTTCAAGGGGTCCATTTCTAACTTCCCATTTCCTACCACTAACCCGAGAAAATGTATTTGGTTTTTGGCCCAACAAACTTTGTCAGGATTAATGGTAAATCCCGCAGATCGTAATTTCTCTAACACTACCCTCACGTGTTCAACATGCTCCTCTAAAGACTCTGAATAGATACAGATATCATCAAGAAAACTAAGCACAAATTTAAACTGCTCTTCATTCAAAAGTTTTCCCAGAATACGTGAAAGGCATTGTGCACCAAAATTTACCCCAAAGGGAACTCGTTTCCACTCGTAATGACCCCAGGGGGTGACAAACCCCGTGTACTTACGACTGGATTCGTGCAACATACACTGGTGGAAAGCGGAATTCAGGTCCAAAATCGTAAAAAATTTAGCCTTGCTCAAATATTGCAATAGAACTTCTATTTTCGGCATGGGATGGGGATCTAATAGCACCTTCTGGTTCAAAAATCTATAGTCCAGCACAAGCCTGTATTCCCCTGGCCCTTTCTTCTTTATTAAAAATGCGGGAGAGGCATATGGTGAGTCAGAATGCGTAATAATGTCCTGTTCGAGTAAATCTCGAATAATACCCTTAAATGCCTTCATTTTCGGGGGAGCACACTGGTATGGGGCACATTTTATTGGCACTTCATCGTTTACTTTAATGACATATGGGGCCAACTCACACTTCCCTATCCGAGTAGTAATAACATCCTTAAATTCCTCTATTACCTGCTGTATCTTGTCGGCCTCTCTTTCACTTAACCTTTCCCGTGCCTCTTCTATCCCCCCACACACCATCTTTTTTTTCTTAGGTTTTTCTAGCATTATTTGATGCCGAGGTTCAAAACCAAAATTCAATTTTCTCTGTTTACAATCAATAATAGCCTTAGTGTCGCTCAGGAAATCCATACCTAAAATTAAATCAAATATCAAATTAGGTATCACGTAAAATTTTCGATCCCATGAAAATTTTTCAACTTTTATGTGCAAAATAACGCTTGATTTACTTTCGTATATCTTACCGTCCGCCAGTTGAATTTTGAAGTAACGGGGGTTCACTTTTCCCTTCCCTAATCCTTTTTTTATTTTCATGCATTCATCCGCGAATTTTTGATTCACAAAACTTTGACTGGCTCCCGTATCAATTAGGCTAGTAACCTTCCTATCACCCACTTCAACCTTCATACAAAAATTATTGATATTTCGCATTACCATTAATCTGTGTTTTTCTTTAAACCTATATTTCTTATCACGCGATTTTATTCTACACCAACACGCGAGATGTCCCTCTTGCCCACAATAGCCACATTTGATAATTTTCAATTTCTCGTGACATTCTCTCGCTAAGTGTCCTAACTTATCACACTTAAAGCATTTAACATTTTTTTATAACTATTCCTATTGCCTCCATCCCTGGGCCTTCCATCTATCTGGTTACAATTCCGGCTTAAATGCCCAAATTTCTCACAAGAAAAACATACCTTATTCTCAACCTTTGCTCCCTTACGCGGCATTAAATTACCCGCATAATTTTTATTGTCTTTAAGTATACAACATTTAATAAAATCTTTTTTTCTTTCCCTTAACTCGTAACCCGGAACCATCTTCTCGTGTTTACATTGCCGCACATAATGCCCTGGGGCATGGCATCCGTAACATGTTCACGTAATTACCTTTTTCTGAAAATCCACCCTCTCGGGATCAGCAGTATCAGTTTTTATACCCTCAACACTATCTCTGTTATTATCAACGCGCGCGGTCCTTTCGTACTCTACCCGCGCGAACATTAAATTATCAACTTTCACGCCCCACTCTAATAATTCACCTACCCTTTCAGGTCTCTTTAGGAATGAACACTCCCTACGAACTTTGGGATTCATATTCTCCAAAATTAGACTCACTACTTCTCCCTCCAAAAAATGATCTTCAAAAATTTTCGCATATTGCAATATTTCATGCACGTAACTACCCATTGACTCATCTCTTCTTTGAAACCGATTCACATATTGATGGATTATCCCGTATTTAACCCGTCTAAGGCACAGGTTATCCCAAAGTAAACCCTTAACCTTTTTTCAACCTAAATTTTCCACGAGTCCGCGCGCGATAATAGTCGGTCCCACACCTGCGCATTTACCAACTATGCATTTAAAAAGGCTGGTCGCGTTCGTAAAAATGCGCAATTGCAACAATTCCTCTACGCTTTTACAAAATTCTAGCAATTCCATGGGACCACCCTTCTGCAAAAAAGGCAAAGAATCAATCTCTTTAATTAATTGGTTAGCTTCTACTTGGCTCACCACATCCCTTTCTTCTGTGCAAACAGGCTGAATGTTATCGCGTCCCCCATCTGAATTTTCTTTTATCATTTCTATTAATTTAAGTCGTAGTATCTCTACGTCATCATCGTCTTCGACCACTACTCCTGCCGCTTCTAAGTTAGCCATAATTCCGCCCCGCTCAAGTTCATATACCCAATTTACCGCCATGCTCAAACACAAAATAGTCGCAAATACTATTAGAAATCTGCTCTTCCCAGCAGAGTGGCGCACTTTGTCGTGGTTGACACCCCCTGTGTCACACCACCACAAGTTAGACACCCGTCTGGGAACAGCCTTAAACACTCCACGTTTCAAATTATTATTTTGCGCGCTGCTCCAATAAACGAGTGCCCCAAAATTCTTAAGTAAATTATTCAGAGACCTTTTGGAAAAGGAAGAGAACAGAGTAATAGTATTTAAATATTAAGAAACTAAACCATTAACGTTAAAAATAACAATATAAAAACATATTTAAAAATAATATTTACAAAACTAATAACAAACCAATACTTTCTTTTAAAAAAAGGAAAGGGGCAAATATTAAAACTAAAATTACGTAACAGCCATAATTCAAAATTACTTAAAATAAATATAAAATCAAGTGGCCATGCCGATGGCCACAAATTTTACCTACAAAAGATGCATCACAGATATATGCAAATGTAATTTAGGGCTCCCCACCCCCACACACATGAAAAAAACTAACATACTATAAAACAATTTATTTGAACATTGAAATTAGGTAAAAGCATAATGAAACTTAAGAAAATGTGTGGCCATAGAAGTTGAAACCATATTACAATATGTAATCAATAATTTATTATGTAATTAGTAAGCTAGTAAAATCTGTTTTCTTTTAGACAAATCATAGTCCTTGTAAGTTCACACACAACTGTCGCACTAAATCACGACTCAAGCGAAATATAACCCAAAAAATAATTTTCTTTCATTTCAAAGGGATTAGTTTTATCCCGAAGAAGTTTCCTTTCTTTGCGCATATGTACGCCTTCGTCTAATTCGACAGCTACATGTAACAAATACCGCCTCCACGCATCGCCGATTATGACAGTAACGATGTATTTATTTGTTTCGATAGCTTCATACCCTCTCATTACGAAACGATAGCTTGTAACGATTTTGTACATCGAGAATGACGTCACAGAAAAACTTAGAATACGAACTTGTCGAGAACGAACGATAATCGATAGGTAACGTCAAATTCCATCGAAACTATAAACTTAGAATAAGCCCCCTCCTTGAAAAAAGCTGCGTAAAACAGTTACGCTACCTAATCTCTGAAGTCAAAGCGATTGTTTAACTCGTTTGATGCGTAATGATTGTTAATTTAATGTGTTATGTAGGGGTGCTGTCATAACTTAGAAACACACAACTTAGAAACACATAACTTAGAATTTTCTAAGTTATGATGGTTCTAAGTTATGACGTTTCTAAGTTGTGTGGTTCTGCGTTGCGTGTTTCTAAGTTACGTGTTTCTATGTTATGATCGTTCTAAGTTGTGTGTTTCTAACTTGTGATAGTTCTAAGTTGTGACTTTCTACGTTAAGACGTTTCTAAGTTGTGTGGTTCTGCGTTGCATGTTTCTAAGTTACGTGTTTCTAAGTTATGACAGTTCTAAGTTGTGTGTTTCTAACTTGTGATAGTTCTAAGTTGTGACTTTCTACGTTATGACGTTTCTAAGTTGTGTGGTTCTGTTGGTCTAATAAATACACACTTAGCAGACTTACGGGTCTATATTTTGACATAAGTTTGAAATCAACATATTTCATATGCTTTTTTTGTATATGTAAATTTTATTATTTACTGCAGGGCTTTATAACCATGCAAATTTAAAATATATACTTGATAGTTCAATGGTTTCATTACACGTTATAAGATATTACTTCAACCATTTTTTATTTGTAAGTAAACCATTAGAGTTTGTGTTGTAGGCTAATGGAAATGAGAAAAAAATCTTAGCGACATTGTTTTGTACACTTCAAACGGATTGTCGAATAGAGTTTGATCGTGTATTGGATTATCAAGAAAACAATGCCAAAAACACGTACAAAGTTTATGAGTTGTGTTTCGAAATTATATTTGATACTGCTGTAGCGACCAGCCATCCTATCTTATTTTAACTCAATAAAGTTAATTGTTTAAGAGAGTCTTTATTTTAAGAACTAATTTTATAACCTTACATTAATTATACTGTTCCTGAGCTTACTTTTACTATCCATAATTTATTTGTGTTAACGCTTAATAGGCCCCTACTTCAGAATTCTATTTTAAAACGATTTCTCTAGACTCATTAAAAATTAAAAACTTTGTTTAAAATTTTATATGAAAAATTAGCCTGAAAACAAATTTAAGTATTTATTTTTTCGTAACCATACAAAATATTGCCTGAAGATATTTGCCGGTAGACTGATTCATACTGCTGTATTTTTTAATTGTACTTGGCTTTGGTTGCCAAAATAATTAGTGTAACTTCTGCAGTCACAAAAATTTTGTCGTAATTTTTATCAGTTACAAAATTCCTTTAAATTAAATGAATAAGTAAAGTAGCATTTAAACAGATATTTTCATGTTGGTTAACTTGAATATTTTAACATTAAAAGAGAACAAAATTACATAACATTTTCATGGACTAACAAATTTCTGAATTCTTGCAAGTAGTAAGGTCTGGTGAGTCGAAAACATAATTTAGAGTTGTTATTGTTGTTAAAGTTGGGTTCTACCCGACTTTGACGTATTACTTTCACAGAAAAATAACAGATCTAATAAAGTTCCACAACTCAGGTAGAATTTGATACTTCGAGTGAAATTTGAATCCTAGATTCCAATTTTACCTAGAAACTGAAAGATTCAAATAATTTTTTTTTAATAAATTACAAAAATTGTGAATTCTTTTTCATTCTCTTTTCTTCAGACAACTATTAAGACGTATTTGAAACCAGTCACATGAAAAAAAAAATTATTAGTGTCAATTAATTCAATTACGGTATTTGAACCTCGGGAAGACAACAAAAAATCCACCGCTGTCTTTACACTTCCGAGCCCATTAGGTGACTGATCTCCTCCGCAGCAAGCAGCAAGTCTTTTATGTTCAAATACTCTTTCTATTCTTTAACTTTTCAATCTCACTGAACATGACATAAAATATAAAGAATGCTGGTAAATCTTCATACAATTAAAAAAAATTAATGACAATTATTCTCATATGATGAAATTCTTTCATAACTTTTAATGCAAATAATTATTTTTAGAAATGTTTGGCAAGGTATGGTATATACATAAAGAGTCATTAAAAATATTTTAAGGTAGCAAAAAAATTTTAAAGACATTGTTTTCTTGTTCTATATTTAAGTGAATACAGAAATACCCATTTAAAAAAAACTGATTTAGTTGTTGTTTAAAGAAGGCAACGCAAGTGTCATGTAATGTAACATCAATAAAAAAATTTCAAAAGTTCTAACCAAGAAGACGCATATTTTTGTTTATACAAATCAATAATTTATAAACGCCTTATTTGTACATATAATTGGATTCACATACAAAAGTGCACGCATTTTATGACAAATTTGACTGAATTTTGCGCGATTTGTCAACAAATTCACGATGTGGATCCACAAGCAGTGCGGGATCCCCCAGGCCTTCAGATGATGCTGAATCCCGCGGGATTTCGGGATTCCACTTAGCTGTATTGCAATCCCTAGTCTCAGTGCCTTGCTCCTGTCAAGCTTATACGCCTATAGCGTTACAGTATTTCATTGACATGCACCTTATTAAGTAATGCGATTGTAGTCTCGTCTTTATTTGCTGTCAGCCACGCACACGGAGCTCAGAAGGGAGACGCTAGCCATCAGTGTGTACCTAACTACGTTTTGCTAACTAATCAAACCATCTTTCTTTAGAATAAATATATTTTAAAGTTTCTCTACTTTTAAGATCAATGCATATATTTTAAACCTTGTTTTGCTATGCATTTTTATCAATTCTGTCAATTATAATAATAAATTCGTTTTTCTGTCTGTCTTTCGCGTTGCTCGGAGAAGTTAATATGTTACATAGATTCTTCTGGAAGAGAGGAAAGGGAAGGGGGTAATTTAATAAAGTTTCCTTTATTTCATGTTAAACGATCTTTACGTCATTATATACACCTCGACAACGCGACAAATCCCGTGTTTCATAAATTCTAAAACTATTATTTAAAACATACTCCCCTCACATGCCTCTTCTGCATATATTAAGTTTACTTTATATTATATTAGTATTTTTTTCTTCATTGGAACTTTTTTTTCTATTCGGAAATTCCTTACAAAACACTTAAAAGGTTTTGTTTTTATCAACAGCATACTTATTTTGTAGCATGACTTTTAATTTGACAGATTTTTAGTATAGTCTCTATTCCGTGTTATTCCTACTGACCGCAGCTATTGCATTGTCGATGCTTTCTTCACTGCAGTCGTGAAAGGTCCTTGGTGTATTACACACATTTTTCTTTAGAAACTGCCAATAATTTTTAATTATTCAAATTCTTACTCGGTTCAAACCTTGGCGTTTTAATTAAATTGGCTTTACAACAAATATTAAAGTAGATTTACATTTTTAATATGTTTGATGTAAAATTATGTGTGGTGTTAACATTTCAGTTTCGATTTAAGTTCGGAATAAAATAATTTGTATTTCAATACTTTCTTTGTGATATTTTTGATTAGAATCAATTATTACTATTTAATGTGTTAAAAAAATAATTCATTGATTCACATACTATTTTATTACTGCATGGTTGCACCGGAATGTGGCGCACACGTGCTTTTGAAATATGATATATTATAATCCTCACAAGTTAACATCACTTTTGAATGTTAACCCAGTCCATCTGTTATTATTACCACATTCATACAGCAATAATTAAAGTTGAATTAAAAAACTAAATATAAGAAATTGTTCGATTTTTACATTCATTTTGATATCAGTTATTTGTACTGCTTCTTTAAAGAAAACATGCTAAATCTGATCCAACCATACAACTTACTTAGTCTTACACCTTTTTCATTAGAAAAATCTGGTCTAAAAATTAAAAAAATAAAGAAATACACAACTTATTTATTAAATTAATGTTTTACAAGTATGTTTATACTTCACTTAAGATAAAGTAAATTTCTTAGTTACTCGTGTCAAAATTAATATACATTCAGTGTAAGTTTTAGCCGCAGCGTCAGAAAAGCATAGTGTAATATTAGCCTAACAACTGCAAGCGTACAAGGAAAGAATATATATATATATATATATATATATATATATATATACACACACACACACACACTTAATATGTGTGAGTGTTTG
Source organism: Bacillus rossius redtenbacheri (assembly GCF_032445375.1). Taxonomy (NCBI): domain Eukaryota; kingdom Metazoa; phylum Arthropoda; class Insecta; order Phasmatodea; family Bacillidae; genus Bacillus; species Bacillus rossius. The sequence continues at coordinate 10,345 of NW_026962514.1, read as the reverse complement.
TGTTTGTATGTACATGTGTGTATATATAAAACATTTTCAGCAGTTTGTAGAACAAGAAATGAATAAATGATAGGCTACATAATACATTCATTTCTTTAAATATAATAAAACTAATATCCATCACATTTACTACTTCCTAGCTTTATCCCGCGGTTAGCTCGCGTTTAAGTAGATTTTGTCATTCAATTCAGGTTGACGGTCGACACAGGAAGCAAAACTATTAAATTCAATTAATTAATAATATAATTAACTCATTTAATTCAGGTTGTTGTTCAATACGGGTAGAGGTTAAATATTTACAAAAGAAAAAAAACTACACAATATAAATCAGGGTTAAGTGTTGGAGAAGATAAGTAATAGTGGAGTTTGTGTTAGTAGAGTAATAGGTTATGCCTTGTAGCGAATTTAAGATTTCACTCCATATTAAATTTTACCTACAGTTAATTAACATCCCTTATTAACTCCGCTTGTAATCTATATCTTACATAGTATAAAACAAAGTCGCTTCCCGCTGTCTATCATTATGAATGCTTAGATCATTAAAACTACGCAACGGATTATGCGGTTTTTTTAATGGATGGTTTGATTCAAAAGGAAGGTTTATATGTATAAAACATGCATAATATAGTAGAGAAACACTGATAATTTTAGAGGTTTAGAGGTGTATGTTGTGATGAATTGGTAGAAAATCACCATGGCAACGGCTATTCGTATCTATGGCAACGACTATGTCATTGTTAGTGCAGTCCTCATCACCGTTGATATTTTGCGGGGAATTTAAATATAAAAAGTTACTCTTTTTTTCCAAGTATATAGGTATCCTACAAACTTGAAACTTGACAGTAATGTTCCTTATGTTACTCAGGATGACGTTTTCCGAAAATCAGCTCCCAAGGGTGGTTAAGCCCGTGCAACAGTGGTTACTTCGTCTCCATGGCAACGGGCATCGCTTTGTTTTCTTTTTCCATTCGAGGCGCTGCAGTGGCGTACCCACAAGGAGGGGCATGTAAAATGAGCGGCGTAAGAGTGTACTGCCTGCAGACTGCCGAAGCGAAGTACGGGTACACCAGTTGTACGTTGCGAGCTCGAGAGTGGGGAAACCATCGGTGCTATTCGTTTTCTCTCCGATACATTAAAAAATATTGTAATAAATTAATTGCCATGGTATTTCATTTATTATTACTGTAAATGGGAGATTTGGTCTTCTTTTCCCTGTAGTATAGCCGTGCAAAGCCAGGTCGGGGAGCTAGTATATATATAAATGATGAAATTTCTTCTGCTTTGAGGTGCAATCACGTAAACACGACTAAACGTACCGGTATGGGACCATCACCATTCGAAGCGGGATCGCATGTTTGTGGTTCTGGGTTATTCATATTTGAATTCCGTAGACCCTTTTGCCAATTTTTGTTTAGATTTGTAAATTTGATAAGATTTTTCGCCAGTAAAAAAATATACATACAATTTATGTTACGGAAACTTTTCTCCGTGCTAACGGATTGCTCATAGCAACGAAAAATAACTACACCCAGCGATATATTAGTTAGATTTGCTGTTAAAGTTTTCTTTTAGTTTATAAAACTATAATTTATTCTTTGATGAAATATAGTTATCCTACATCCTTTTCTGTACCCCTGACAATGTGTATCCAAAATTTAATGATGGTCGGTTGAATAGTTAAGGCGTGAAAGCGTAACAAACAAACAATCAAAATCAAATTTGCATTTATAATATTAGTAGGATGAATGAATAAAAGTGCTAATTGAACGGAACAGGCCTGTGTTTATTTTTCATACTCGTTTACCTATATTTGTTTGTCATTGACATTTCTTTCAATGAAATTAGATATGTGCCTCCCGAAATAAGATATTAAAATAAAAAAAGTTAATTTAGTTTTGTTTATGAATAGGTTGAACGAATATTTATGCTTGTGTATACGAGCACAGCGACTGCTTGTTGTCGACGGAAATGTTTGCAGGTTGTACTTGTGATGCCTCAGCGGGGCGCCTGAGATCCCGGACTCAAGGTCGTAGGGTCTTTGGAGAAGAATACCTGAAATGTGCTGTGATGGGGTGTGGCAGGAAACCCGTGCGTCACTGGGGAAGGGGAGAGAAGTTGCCAAGTGGTGGGGGAACAATTTACGGGCAAACGGATTCTCAAGACAAAGGACAGAATCAAACTTACGCAGATTTTCGTGCTGGTTTGTATGAAATATAATTCGAGTATTCACAAACACAAAATATTAAAAAAAAAAAAAAAAAAAAACGCAATACAGTCTCCTTGAGTTCTATGGGGAAATTAATATTTTTTTTTTTTAGTTTAAGTGTTCCAAGTTACTTCCAAAATTAAACCTACACATTAAATAATGTTATTAAAAAAAATCTGCATTTTTTCACTTTTTACAGTCGTATTCTAACACATAAAATTTTTTCACCCTTTCAGATAATACAACAACGAGCTTTGAGAGATGCACGTGTACACTTACAAGGGGCCATCCATAAATTATGTCACACGAATCATGATTTTTTGCCCCCGACTCCAACTCGGGACTTGTCACAGATGGTGTGACGTCACACATTTTCCAACTTTATATATTGAACTAATTTAATTAAAACAGCAGATTTAAAATTATTTTTACTTTCATTAAAACTATGTTTTAAACAAAATAACATTAAATCAACATTTCTTAAAATTGACAAAACAAGAAACTACTTAAATAATTATAAACTAATAATTATATCAATGAAAGATACAAAACTCAATCATCTTGTGTCCAAGGACTCTGAACCCACTCCACTATATTGCTTATCACTGACATAGCAGGCATTTCGTTCTCATTTTGGTTGTTAATGTCAGGAACACAGAGGCCATTTATCGTTCAACTCTGTTGAATGCACTTCTTCCCGGAGCATTTGTGGCAATGTAAATAGCAACCAAGTCAAAATCTTTAAAATATTGCATAGCTGATACTATAAATCGCTCTAATTTCAAATCTCGAAAACTTCTTTGAATTTCGCATTCATGAGTTGATTACCTTAAATCGTATAGGCGTATTGATATGTTGGTAACATTTCTAAGTTTTTCGCTTACATTTAAAGTTTCGCATTTAAATATTTTATATTTGGACAAGTGACATCACGAAGCTTATGACGCCTCCTACCCCTTGTCACACAATGTCACACTTCGTCGACCACCTCCCCTCCCCTTAACGCGTGGCGTTATTTAGGGATGGCCCCCAATGAGACCAAGTCTTATCAGTTTCAGACAAGAAACTCAAGAAAAGGTAAATAACAATGTTTTCAAATAATCTTTAAAAATCACACAAGACATCTTGCAATTCTGTCCTCCATATTTAATTTAACGTGTTCCGAAAACACTGAAGTTATATATATGGAAGCTAACGACTTTATTTTTATTACACGTTTCACGTTTTCACTTATGAAACTACCAAAAAGTGAAAGCACATGAAAATCTTTAATGAAATAGTAAAGAATTGCTTACTTTGAAATAAAAATTAACATTACTTATAGAAATAAGCCAAATGTAAATTGTTTCGACATTTGTATTGTTGCAATTTGCAGGGTCGGCGATGTCTAGCGTTTGGCGTATTTTATCTATAAATTGCCGCAGTTTTACTGCACTTGTTGCATGTAGCGTCCTGTGCGTTTGCTTTTCTTGCGAAGTTTATAACATTAGCCTTGTAGCCAACTAGTGAACACCTTAAGGTGTAGCCAAATTATACTTGTTGATTTTATTTAATTTCAGACGCCCGTGGTCACTTCTTAAACATAATTTACTACAGTTACATCCAATTTTTAAATTGTCATGTATTTCACACTTCTTCCACGTGAAAAGTGCCACGTATCTACCGCTCAAGCCCGCTCCACAATGTGTAATGGGACTTCAAGAAATTTAGGTTTCAATATGCGTTCGCTGCTTGCACAGTGTGTGAAAACTTAACAAATGGTAATAGAGTGATTAAATTTTTCCGGTTACGATAAAATAACCACGGTCATGATTTACACACACACGCCTACACGCACACACACATGTATATAAACATAATTATATAACTAAATATAATTAAAAACAAAGTAATGATTCTGGAGGCAAATTGAAAATGTCTTATAATAGCGAACTACATATTAAAAGTTCTCAAATAAACTCGTTGAAAACAACCGCATACTCTGTTTATTAATTACTGAAATCCAGCGCTATAGGATGTCTACACTTTCAACTACCATGATTCACAACTGAGTTTGCTTTGCGAGAACTTGCAAAAAAAATCAGTGTAAAAACAACAACCCACAGGTTACATACAGGATTAGCATATATGAATGACCGGATGTAAAAAAATCATATTTTCAAAGATATTATGCTATCAGTGATACTGAAAATAAAAGAAAGAATTTCCAATTTCTTATAAAAAAAATCGTTCACTTCATGGCAGCTTTACCTTAGAACTCGATGATAATAGGAAAAAATGATAAGTGTTTATAAACCAAGTATATATGAATAGTTAATAATCAGGCATTTATATGTTTACATATCATGACCTAACTTCGTATTACGCTTCAAATTCTAGTAATTTCATCACTGTAGATCCACAAAATGTACTAGTACTAGGCTCCAATTTATATATGGGTCAACCGGGCATTCGCCCAGATTTCCAGTTTTTGAGCGGCGAAAGAATTCGTGGTACGAAAAAAATTGGACGAGAAATATTGCCTAAAAATATATATTACTAAATAAAATAATTTAGAAAAAGATATAAAATTCGTTTAATAGTATACTGTAACTCATATTTTATTATGGTAACTATAACAGCCGCATAAAAATACTACAAGCATTAAAAAATTTAAAAAATACACACAGCCTTTGTCTTTGAAAAACCTTAGTATTTAGTTGCATAATATGCTGTTTTAAAACTAATTAAATAAGCTTGACTTTGAAAAGTTTTATTATTTTTGCGGGGAACTGGAAAGAAAGGGGGGCGGCTAAAAATTATTTTCCCAGAGCGCTGGCTCCTGAAATCAGGGCCTGGCTAGTACATAATAAAAGAGCAACCAAATTACTAAAATAGTTTAAGATGAAATGTACTTATTTTACACTTTCCCTACAACCAATTCTATAGATTTTGGTGGAAAGTCAAAATCATCCTCACAACGAATCAAGTGAAAGCTTACCACACGAAAATATCTTAAAAGAAATGTTTTTTACACATAAAACAGAAAGGCTGTTTGCAAAACAATCTGTTATTCACAAAAGCAAGGCTACGCACAGTTAAAACATACTTGTTTTTCCAACACTCAACCCACTTAGTATTAAAGAACATATACTGAGAACTAAAATTAACCTAGCCAAACTCAAGAACTAATTATTCTTAGATGACGCTGTGGGCACTATTAATTTGGTTAGAATTCGTATATAAGGAGTATAAAATCTATATTGTAACACAAAAAATTAGGATAGGTTCCTAATATGGTAATTTTTATAAAATAGCAGCTTCTTGTAAATAAGGCTAATACAAAACCGTCAAGTGGAAGATTCGTTGCGTAAATTCAGAAGTAGTAATATTTATTTGGTACGTAAGTAAAACTTTATACGTAATTAATAAAGGCAACATAACTAATCTTTAACTTTAGTTACTATTCAAATTGTTTTCCAGGAACCGCTACACTGTAATTTTCCCCTAAAACATTCCGATGTGGCATACAAGTAATATATAAATGTATGTCCGGCATCTGGTGCCAGTACATTGTGTGGGGTTGAGGTCCATCATCTTGGATTGTGACTTCACAGCGGCCATCTTGCATGACCTTGACTTTTACCTCGGCCACTTTTTATTCCTGACAACATTTTGTTGGTGTTCTCCCTGTGCTCCAGTTATTCTTGTCAAAACTTTTGTTGAATTTCTTAGCGTGCTTCTGGTTAATCATTAAAAAGTAGGTAATCATTTCAAGCATTTTTTCGATATGAGACATGCAATTGTATTCAGTTTTACGTTTAGTTAGTGAATTCCTGTTAACAAATTACAAATACAAATTAAATCAGGTGAAACTCACACATAAATTAGATTTATCACTGAGTCGATTTCTATGTATTAAAACAGTTGAGAACCACAGCATGCAAGACTATTCTCCTTCTGCTTGAGGTCTAACAAAGCTCTCCTATTCCGATCGTGAGTGAGCATCCCGCATCTCGCTTAAAACATAACAAATAACGAATGTTTTATACTTGCATTATTATACAAGGTAAATTGTACTAGATGGATTCAGATATATTGTTTAAATTACGAACACTGCGAGCAATTACATGAGGAGACATCTGTTAGTGAAAAGCAGATCTACTTGGAGATGAATTTTTCAACAAATGTAAAATTAACTCTAGCTGATAGTTTACTGAAATTCCTACTTGCATTATTATACAAGGTAAATGGTACTAGATGGATTCAGATATATTGTTTAAATTACGAACACTGTGAGCAATTACATGAGGAGACATCTGTTAGTGAAAAGCAGATCTACTTGGAAATGAATTTTTCAACAAATGTAAAATTAACTCTAGCTGATAGTTTACTGAAATTCCTACTTGAATTTCTGTTTTAGTTTGGAACACTCAGTATGCTTCTGACCACATTCACAGAAGCTAGCATGGATTCCGTAGCGATGTCTGTAGCCGTTATCGAACGGACACAAGTGTAGTTATTGCAGCAAGAAATTTACCTTGCAATAAATGTTAACCGTCATGAGAGAAGCGAGTGTATTTTGGGACATTACCAAAAATAATTTAGTTGCACTCAGCATCATTTAGTTGACGAAATATCTTGAATAAACATCACAAGATCTGTACATCCAAGCTAACTGATGATAACAAGAAAGTGAAATAAAGACAACACTATCCTAGATTTCGTTAATGATTTGAAATTAAATGCTAACGAAGAAAGTATCATATTTAATGGAAGTAGTATATAATAGGGCGTCCGGAAACTGGCTTCTGGCTGAGGATTGAAGATTGTTTACATTGTGACGTCACGGCGGCCATCTTGTAGGAGTGTAACGGGACATAGCGTAACGGGACAAGTTTGACCTTGACCTTTGACCCTCAAAATTCGCCAAAATTGGGCAAAAATTGCCCAAAATTCCTCAAAATTCGTCAAAATTTACATTTCTGTGAAAAAAATTCCGCCAAAAATTCTCAAAAAATTCCACAATCCAAAAATTAGAATTTCGAAAAATCCTCAAAAGTCGTTTTGCCCTAGAAAGAACCCAAATTCCTAAAAGAGGCTTAAGCATCCTTGTCTACAGCCTCCGATAAGCCTCTGACGTCATCTAGGATTATGACCGCCATCTTGGATGGTTGTGACCTTGACCTTGACCCCGGCGGCCATTTTGGATCCGCCATCTTGGATACGCCATTTTGGATGACGTAATTGTGTGTTCTCGAAAATTCCGGTGACGTGATTGCCGCCATATTGGATGATGTCGTCACCGGTGCAATTTTCGTTACGGCCGCCATCTTTAACTTTTTTATTTATTATCCCATTTAATGAAATTTTTTTTAAAAATTATAAAAAAATTCAAATAATAAAATTTTAATAAAAAATATTTAAAAAATAAACTTTTACGACACGGAGTTCGGAGTCCTCGGTTCCAACCCGGTGAGGGCAAAAAAAAATGGCGACCGATCCTTCCCTCACAGTGACTGCTGGCATACTGACTCCCACCACTTTTTTCATAGCATATATATCATCCGGCAGTATGACGACATGTACGCCATCTTGAAATTTGGACGCCATCTTGAAAATCTTTATTTATTATCCGATTTTAATGAAAAAAATTCCAAAATTCATCAAAAAATTAACGTATTTGAATTCTGTTTGATTATATCGATGTACGTCCTTGGTTCGATTCCCGGCGAGAGTAAACGGTCGATCCTTCCTCCATGAAAGCTACCTAGACTGATCTACCACCACCAGTACCAAGGTATATATCATCAACTGGTATGACATCATGTCCGCCATCTTGTCTTCATCCGCTGGAGACCACCATCTTGTTTTCGTCTGCTAGAGTGTGCCGATACCATGTAGTATAATTATCTGGTCACTATACTTGTGTCCTCAACTGTTGACATTGAACATTGACCTTGAACTTTGACCTTGACCTTGAAATTTGACCTTGACCTTGAAATTTGACTTTGTCCTGGAAATTTGACTTTGTCCTTGTCGACCATCATGGATCCGACATTTTATGTTCAGTACATGCTACCAGAGGATACCACCTGCTGGAGTACGCCATCTTGTGTGTGTGTGTGTACTTGTATTATAGAGTACATTTCCATCTGGATAATTTTATTCTAACATGCTACAGTGCAGTAATCATTTATTATTACTGAGGTACCCACCATCTTGAAATTTGACCGCCATCTTGAAATCATGTAATTATTTAGCTAGAAATGCGGGAAAAATTCCAATAGTCTCCGAAAAAATCATTTATTAATTTACAAATCGAATCGATGGATCCCTGTCCACGGTTCGATTCTTGACCAGAGACAGTTGTAACTAATTATTAAATAAATGTTAGGTTCTGTTTTCCATTACCTTTCGCAGAGTTTATTAATCATTCACTCTACGAAAATCAACTCAAGTCAATATACCGGACCAACGAATTAAATCAGTGCCGATTAGCCTATTATGAAAGTCTAATTTTTCAATAATCTGAATAACATAAAAGCCGTTCATGTACAAAGCCACACATATAGATCAATTGCCTTCAGTCCATGAGACCGAGTCATGTCATTATCAGACGTATAGGCTAGTCATTTCAGGACCACATGACCTTCGTAATCCATCGTGACATTTTTATACATTCTAAAGGACCAAGTAACCTTGTAAAATATTTTAGTAACACCAAGAGGAGATAAACTAGTAAATATTCAATCACTACATTTTGTACTACGCGCAATCAACAAAAAAGGAAGCACCGACAACGAAAAGACAGCACCACCAACGAAAAGACAGCTCATTTGGAAGCACCGACAACGAAAAGGCAGCACATTTGGAAGCACCGACAACGAAAAGGCAGCACATTTGGAAGCACTGACAACGTAAAGGCAGCACATTTGGAAGCACCGACAACGAAAAGGCAGCACATTTGGAAGCACCGACAACGAAAAGGCAGCATATTTGGAAGCACCGACAACGAAAAGGCAGCACATTTGGAAGCACCGACAACGAAAAGGCAGCACATTTGGAAGCACCGACAACGTAAAGGCAGCACATATGGAAGCACCGACAACGTAAAGGCAGCACATTTGGAAGCACCGACAACGTAAAGACAGCACATTTGGAAGCACCGACAACGTAAAGGCAGCACATTTGGAAGCGCCGACAACGTAAAGGCAGCACATTTGGAAGCGCCGACAACGTAAAGGCAGCACATTTGGAAGCACCGACAACGTAAAGGCAGCACATTTGGAAGCGCCGACAACGTAAAGGCAGCACATTTGGAAGCGCCGACAACGTAAAGGCAGCACATTTGGAAGCACCGACAACGTAAAGGCAGCACATTTGGAAGCACCGACAACGTAAAGACAGCACATTTGGAAGCACCGTCAACGAAAAGGCAGCACACTTGGAAGCACCGACAACGAAAAGGCAGCACATTTGGAAGCACCGACAACGAAAAGGCAGCACATTTGGAAGCACCGTCAACGTAAAGGCAACACATTTGGAAGCACCGACAACGAAAAGGCAGCACATTTGGAAGCACCGACAACGAAAAGGCAGCACATTTGGAAGCACCGACAACGAAAAGGCAGCACATTTGGAAGCACCGCCAACGAAAAGGCAGCACAGTTTGTATGCATCATCGAATAAGGAAGCACATTTGGAAGCTCCATCAACTAAAAAAGGCAAAAAGGAAGCACAAGTTACGAGATCTAAGTCTTAGTAAGAAATCATAATACAAGAAATAAAAACATTACATTCTTATAATTTAAATTATTTATTTTATTGCTTTACATTATACAAATGCAAGTAAAACAAGTCATTATTGTATGTAGCCAGCATTCCTCAGTTCCTTGAGTATGAAGGATATTTCTTTGATGCACGAATAGTTTCCTGCACAAAGCGAACCATGTAGAAGTCTTAGCCGGTCAACCAATATGTTTGGATCTTTACATGATGTGTAATCATTCTCTTCTACCACCATATTCCTTGCACCTTTATAATAAATATTATGATCTCTGATGTCTTCCGTTTTACCACCAACCTCAGGGTAACTTTCATGTTTGAGACGGTGATCATCACAAGCTTGATCAGATTTATTTAATATATCACGTCGTT